>NC_039362.1:80817341-81025342 GCF_003573695.1 Papaver somniferum
GACGAGGATTTGACTAGAGATACCCCCGTTTTAGACGATGTAGTATTTCCTGTTTACAAAGCCGATAATGATTTAGAGGAAAGAGTTTACCCTGAGAATACTGTTTTAGAATCTAGCGATTTAGAAACACTAGTCTTAGAAGATGATAAACTCGTAGAAATGAGTGAGGATGAACCAAACTTAGAAGAATCAATTGACCATTTCCAGGAATCTGATGACCTAAAAATTAGGGAAGTTGTGACTAGTCTTTATAGAGACACAGAAAACTCTAAGTTTGGGGGTGATTATCATTCTCCGTGTTCTTTAACTCTTAGAAAGTTCCCTCGTGTAGGACTTGACATTTATGCCTCAACCATCTTACAAGATTATATTCATACATGTTTTACCGAACCTAACGATGTCCAGAAAGAAGCTCAGTTGTTAGAAACCCATCCTCCGGTTGATGTGGTTAACCCAGGCTATGATACCAAGATTGACTTTGTTTTCCCACCAAAAACTTTTCTTCTAATTGTGGGAACATATGATTTTCAGATGTGTCGGTATTTAAGTTTTGAGACTAAACCTAATTACTTTAGGATATTAGGGTCGACAAATTTTCTTAAGAATGACCATTATTATGGTCAACTTTGTGAGTCAAATCTAATTGACATAGAGGATCCCCAATTATTCAGGTTGTTGTTATGTGCTTCTAAGTTCTTAATTGAGTTTTTCCAGACTCTAATGCCTGAACCGGATCTTAGCTTTGAGGAAATCCAACCGATGAAAGCTTTTTATTTAGACCCTTTTATAGAGCCTGAACCTGAACCACAACTAGATGTAGTTGTCTTAAGCAAGGGTATATTCGGTATCTTCTTGGTCTGTTGCAGTTTCCTCTTCTTGTGGGTAATACTTTTTGATCCAGATGACCCACAATTATTTCGGCTACTGCTACATGGTTCTACGAGGTGACTAATTCTTCCAATGTCTGGCTGAAGACTTTAAACTTAGCACTTCTTGGGAGGTAACCCATGCTCATGCAACACGGTAATATCTTTCCTTGACTCTTTTGCTTCAAGTGATAACAGTTTCTCCTTGTTCATGCTTTTAATTTTATCTTTAGAACATTGAGGACAATGTTAGATTTAAGTTTGGGGGTGTGGGAGAAACTTTTTAGTTGCAGTATAAATAAACTCCAGAGTCTAGAAATTTATGCCTATTAAGGATAGCACTAACCTATCTAAGTGGATGGAAACATCTTGGTTGTAGGAGTTGAGGAACCAATCTGATTAGATGGAAACATCTAAAGAGTCTATTCATAAAAGCACAGAGCTCAGGTGTTAGAATTAAAAAAAAACATGGTAGTTTCGCCATATCTCGTTGAATCCTAATCCTTCTGTTTTTATTTTTTAAGTGATTTGGTGGGGCACACGATTCAAACTGTTACCATTGCTAGGGTGAAATAGAGTGATTGAGATTTCAAAAAAAAAAATAAAAAAAAATTAAGACCAGACCATCAGACCAACCGGAATAAATTCAATAAAGTCGACCACTGGTGCCCTTGTATATGCAGTTGTGTTGACCTAGAGTTAGGTTTATCGACCACTGGTCCCATTGTATATGCCAATTGTGTTGATATTAGTCAGACCGGTATCTCAGTCCATTAGGATAGGTTCATCCTGGCAGAGGCCTTCAGACATATATGGGAAACACCGTTCACTTTAAACCATATTTTTCTTTATCCATCTTCTTAATATTTCCATGTGATTGGTTGACTCCGGTTATGATTTCCAGAAACTATCTGAGTAGAGCTCTGTCACTTTATATGAATTTTAGTATGCTTGAGTGCAAACTCGTGTACAACAATTGGAATTTCGCATCAGGGTACTTCCTCCTGTAGTCAATAGGTATGCCAACCAAGGAGATTCTTTAGTGCCTTCCAAGGTTCTGCGTAGATAGCTAGGGTCTGGAGTAATGGTTTTGTGGGTACACCTCTGGTAAACCCTTCCCGAGATTAACTCAGTTTTATTTATTTTTTTAGTTTTGCTCGAGGACTAGCAAATAATAAGTTTGGGGGTATTTGATAGACGCATTTATGTGTCTAATTTGTCCTCAATGTCTCTATTGTTAGTGCTTGATTTTGTACTTATTATGGTGTTTTTATGTTTGTGTAGGTGTTCTTGAAGAAATACACTTGTGCGGAAAAAGTTGCTCGAATAGTGATGCTTGCACCTCTCTGAGAAAATTAATAAAGGCACCTGCACTTTGGATAGGGGCACCACCTTCTTCTTCATTTTCAAACAGAATATTGGCGAGAAATTTGGGTTTCAACAGTAAAGAATTTACAAGTTTTAAGACAAGAATATCTTCTGCCTTATAAACAGGAAATCTATGAGTATTAATTATTGGAGTTTTGAAAAAAAGGAAGTTATCTTCTATTAAACATGAAAGATATCTTAGAGGATTTTCACTTGGATTTGATTCTGCGAATTAAAGAAGATTTGGGTATAATAAAGAAATTTAGAGAATATAAAGAAGAAGAAAAACTCTTGAAGATATTTTTAATTAAAAAGAAGAAGATTTTGGAGTTATGGAAGAATATATTTGATTAATGGGTTTGTGTGTATAAATAGAGAGCAAGAGAGCACAACCAAAGTTGAGGGGGGTGAGCCGGTAGCCAGTTTCACAATTTTCTTTTATTTCTTCTATTTAGTTTTCTTTGTAATAATGAGGAGCTAAACCCAATCCTTGGGGCAATGAGGAAGCTATTTACGCATGAATAATTTGGTAACTATTATATTTCTCTTATATTTAATTATAATTCGCTCAATCACTGCTTTTGCAGAGTTTTTAATTGTTTGCATAATTTTCTTCATTAGTTGTGATTCAATTAGATAGGTTATGCTTTGATTAGATAATCTATGCTTAGGGGATACAATTAATTTTTGAGAATTTGCCTGATTATTTGTGAGTTAAGAAAATAAGGGACTTAAAGATAATTAGAGTTTTGGGTTATTTACCATCATTCATTCATGTGTAATAGTGGAATAAGTGTCTTGGTTATTTTCTCATATCTTGAAATCAAATTTTGAGTTAAGTTTTCTTTAATTTTTAAGTCTAAATTCTTTTGCTTTCACAAGTCTCAACGAACCTTTTTACTACAATATTATTGAGTCACATCAGATATGTCAACAAACTACAACGGAGATCAAATCAATTAGCAAACAAGCTCAAACTTTTTTAGAAGTCTAATTCATCCGAGATATGTAAACTCAATTCTTTTCCGAAAAAGTTAATTTCTAAGGAAAAATTTAGACCCCTACGAAAAAGCACAAGGTCTAAACTTTCTGTAAAAAAAAAATATTAAGAATTCCGTACAAGAAGTGTATGGTGGACAAATTATTGTTCACCCCATCACAGTTTAATTGTGTTGATGGTGCATCTTGTCTCACGTGCCTGACTTCAAAAGATACAAGAGATGAGCACATATCAGGTTTTAGGAAAAGAAATTTTTTGTTTTTATTTTCTTTCATTTTGTTTTCCGGAATTTTGTTGATCTTTTCATACGAGCGGGTTAAAATCGACAATTCTACATTTTTTTAGGGTTATGGATTGGTCGTACGTGAATCTTATTCTGTATAAAGGTTCAGTAACCCTACATTCCTTTTTCCTTCCCTGAAAACTCTTTTTATCACAAGATTGCTTGTAGAGCTTTAATTGTGTATTTCTCTCATAATTCCATATTTGTATGGAGACTCCAAGCATTATATATTCTGACGGAAAAGATGTTAATATGATTGTTAATCCATCAATCATGAAGGAAAAAGATAAATCTCATTCCTCTACAACTTTAAAGAGAAAAAGGAAGAATATGAAGAAACCAATGGCTATCCCCTCTAATCTTCAGAAGTTTTCTGGTGTTCTTGAAGAGTTAAAGGAAACAAGGAAGGAGATTTAGCAAATAAAGGCTATTGTTTTAAGAACTCTTGAAATTCAGAAGGCCCTGGTTCGACATCAGTCAAGAAGGTTTGTTGGAATTGACTCCTTTCTTCATGAACCTTATGTTCCAATGGCTGTTGACGACAAGGATTTCTGGGACGATAAAGAATTTTTCAGAGGTCTTAATGTCTAGGAAACTTCTTATGAGAATTTATTCTTGTATTTTAAGAAGGATAACTAGGGTTTGAAATAGCATAGATTGTGATTACACATAGATATTGCCAACGATTTTCATCTTGCAATGTTTTTAAATTTGTTTATTTAAATTCTAAGTTATTTGGAAGATGATTTTGCAGTATTAATCTTTATTGGTTTTATATATTACAAATAATGTTATGGGATATGTGTGTTTACATCCGTGAACTATGATTGTCATATATATGTCAAAAGTTAAGTTTATTGTGTCATTATGCAAATATTGATGGAAAATAGAATGGACTTTTGAATTATATGTCAAAGATTAAGTCTATGGTATCATTATATAAATATTAATGAAAAATACAATGAATCTTTGAATATTCTGCAGTATTGGTCTTTCCCTAATCCACTTCTATGTGAAAGTACTGTACGGCTCCGTAAGTTTTTTTTATGTTGAGCATTTCCGATTAAATTAATCATTAAGGTTCCTTTGTGGTTAATTTAATTGAGTTATCTTGATACAAATTCATGTTTCATGTGATTTGTTAATGTCCAAATAAATCCTTCTTTTCTTGTAAAAGTAAGGTCGCTCTTGTTGTTCTTTCGGGAATGACATTTTATGGGGAAGAGTTCTTGATTGAACTTGTTCTTAATTGCCAAATCTTTATGGGGAATGCGACTGTGGAATATTGTAGGAGTTATCTTGTATCTTTATAAACTCCTTGATGAATACACTAAGTTTCAACTATGTGAAATCATCAAAACAAAGTTGATATGTTCTCTTTTAGTCATGAAGTATCTCTTTGAGAATTTCATTATGATCCCGCTAGTTTTCCTACCTTTGCCAATTTATATTGACAAAAAGAGGGAGAATTATTTTTTAGTTCACACTACATATACATATGGTTTATGGATCATTATGTAAGGGGGAACGGTTTTCATTGTGAGAAGAAGTATTGACTAAGGGGGAGTGATACATATCACCGTAGTATTAATTTCAAAGTTGTGATACAATTGAACTCTGATGTTGTGTAATAATACTATGACATTGTATAACAATAATTGAGAACAATTGTTTTCTTATTGTTATGGCTACGGATCTTCAACAACTATGATGTTGAATTGAACACGTTCGGAATCACTGGAGAACTTGGAAGTCACGAAGATTTCAAGTAATGTTGAAGGAAATCAAGCATTTGTATGAGAAGCTACAAAGTTTATTTATTTTGTAATCCATATGTATTGATAGTTTTGTCATTAAAATTGACAAAGGGGGAGATTGTTAGAGCAATGCTCGGTCGAACTCGCAAGCGTTGCTATCTCAAGATTGTTTGTAAAGTTTAGTTTTCAAAACTATAAGTCTTGATTTCTAGTCTACTTATAGCTATGTCTCGGATTAAGATAAAATGTGTAGTTGAGATTTAGCCTTCACGGCGTTCATCGATTGGAGACGGAGAACTACTAAGGGGAACTTGTGGAACTTTATCAACAAAAGGTATGTGGATACTTGAACTCATCTATCACTCAAACGTTTATTTTATTCTATCTCCTATTGAGACAAAAGTCGTATAGCTATATAAACTTTACATTGCACACATTTGATATTTCGAGCTGAGTTGAACTCGCTTATATCTTTCTCGAAATATGTGTTGGTAAGATTTTTGCTTTAACCACGTTATTATTCTTGACTAAAGTCAAAAGATGATCATGGGAAAATCACCTGGTAACATCTTACATGATTTGTGTGAGACGGTCATTTAATGTAGGATCAGAATGTTTCGTATTGATCATTCGATCACTTGAAAATTGCTTATAAGCTAATAGTTTGTATGAGACAGCTAATGTCGTCTTCTAAGAATGTTTGAATGATTTAAATGGGAGTTAAGAGCTAAAACCCATGTCTGGATGCATTACGATTTGTGTACTTAGTGTATGAACTGTTTTGACGGAATTCATGACTGGAAGTTTGCATACCCCTTCGCAAACTTATTCAACTATTTAAGTCAGGGTACTTAAGTTTGCATACCCGTTTGCAAACTAATTTAACTGTTGAAGTCCGGGAACCAAGTTTGCGTACCCGTTCACAAACGGTTTCAACTGAATTATGTCCTGAGCTAAAGTTTGTGTACCAGTTTGCAAACTATCGGCTTGTGACCAATGTCAAGAACTTAAGTTCGCGTACCCGTTTGCAAACTGAAGTGGTTCAAGTTCTTAAATTGGTTACGTATGATTTCATACTCATGAACAAATACATTTACAAATTAAGAAATGCAATCTTTGCAAACCGTGGATAAAATGTTCATGAATTGATTTTTTTGAATCAATCAGATTTTGCTTCAATTGTGTCTTGTATACTTTTATGAGAATACAAACAATTGAACAACTCTATGAGTAACGCGCCCATACTACAAGAGGTTCCTGCAGAATTGGGGAGTATTATCGAATCAACAAAATACTAAGGCAAAACGCATAAGCCAACAAACTCTCTTATATCATTTAGATTCATCTGGTTATCTATTGATCTAGAAGTGTTAAGATGAACAAGGTTAAGAGAAAAGTGTTCATATGGCTAACTTAGGTTAACTGTTATTGAGCCAACTCAATATACACGTTTAGGTATGGTTACCCATATCTAAATGAAGGTATATTTCATTTGTCTGTAACAAGCTAAAGACCATCTAATGGTGAAAAGATATTAGCTTGAATCTTAAATCAGGTTTCACCTAACGGTGAATATTGAATGCTTTGTTACCAAGGTAACATTGATTGCAAACCCTGATTTGAAGACAATATAAGGGAGAACTCTAGCAACTGGGAAACCTGATCCCTACACCAACTGTGTGATACTAGTTGCGACTAGAGTCGATTCTCCTTTAACCTAGGTTTTTCCTAAAACCATTATAGGTTAACGACTTAAAGACTTCATTGGGATTCTGAAGACAGACCCAACTATTTTCTCTATAGTTGTGTGTTCTGATCTTACTTTGTTTTATCGTATTGAGTATTATCTTCTCTAAGATTTGCTCGAGATTTATCTCCGATAGGTAACATATAAAAACTAATCACAAAGCTCTTCGTCTCATTCTTTGTGATTCCACAATAACTTGTTCTACTACCATATAGTTAAGTTATTGTGAGGTGATTGATATTTCTAGGTTGTTCTTCAGGAATATAAGAGCGGATAATCAATTCGTTCCTGTTTACCTTGATTTATCAAAAGACGGAACAAAAACTTCGTAGGTATTTCTGCGGGAGACAGATTTATCTATTCAAATAGACTTTTCTGTGTGAGACAAATTTGTTTATCAAGTCTTCGACTTTGGTTCGTAGAAACTCTTAGTTGTGGGTGAGATCAGCTAAGGGAATCAAGTGCGTAGTATCCTGCTGGGATTAGAGACGTAAGGAATGCAGTTGTACCTTGAATCAGTGTGAGATTGATTGGGGTTCAACTACAGTCCAGCCTGAAGTTAGTTTTTAGTAGGCTAGTGTCTGTAGCGGCTTAATACAGTATGGTGTTCAATCTGGACTACATAGCGAGGCTTTTTTGCATTTGCGGTTTCCTCGTTAACAAAACTTCTGGTGTCTGTGTTATTTCTTTTCCGCATTATATTTTGTTATATAATTGAAATATCACAGGTTGTGCGTTGAATCGATCAATTGGTAAATCCAACCTTTGGTTGTTGATTGAAATTGATTGACGCTTGGGTATTGGTCTTTGGTACCATCCAAATTATTTCTCATATTGATCCGGCTCACAGATTCCTATCTTTTCTATTTTAGATTGATTTGAGAAATTGAGATATAACTTTTGGATATATTTTCCTTGATTGAGTCTGACTGTCTAGTTGATTATCTTGGAATTATATCGGAGTTAGTCCGTACAGATTGCCTATACGAAATATTGGGTGTGGTTGTTAGACCCCCGTTTTTTCAATAAGGCTACCGTTAATCAATATTGACACCCAAACATTAGGGTACAAACATGAATATGTTTCCTTTGAAGCCCGGTTCCTCTAGACCTGTTCTTTGTATTAAGCTCGTTATAGGTTCAATTCCCTGCCTATCGAAGGGAAGGCCACATTCATTTTCCTCACTATTAAAGATTAAGTTAAGGTCACCTATTACTAGCCAAGGCGTTGAATTTAAGTTTACTCTTTGGGCAATAATCTATACATATCCCATTACTTCAAGTTTCATTTCATGTTTTGGTGAGCCATAGAAACAGGTAAGTAACCATTCCTTTGAATGTAAGTTATTTTTTACTATGATGTTTATCATATTCAGATTCCATTGAACAACTTCAAAATGGAATCCATCAACCCAAGCAATTGCAAACCCCCCAGCTGTACTATCTGGGTCTACAATGTAGGTATTAGGAAAGTAATTTAGAATCCTTCTCACTAAATTCCTTTGAGATTTAGTCTCGATAAAAATAAAATATCCGGTTTTTCTGTTTTTAGTAAAGTGTTCGAATGTTGTTGAATTTTTTTTTCTGGCCACACCCTTGTGTGTTCCAAGCCAGTATTTTCATGATGGCCTTATAAGTTTTTCAAATTATGGACAATAACCTATAATATTAGCAGTACCTAAGATTTTAAATCTCAACAATGTGAACAAAGACAAGGGCCAGTCCAATGACCAAACAAATTTGAGATCTGTTAATGGGTCTAATTAGTCCTCCAAAAGACTAGACAGTGCAAGCAAGATTCAGATTTTCAAAAATCCCAAATTAACTAGAATGTAAGTAAAGACAGAAGGTAATAAAGAAATCTAAATATGTTAAAATAGTTGGATTGTGAAACATGCACTGATGAAAGATTAAATCATTAAGGAGACATACCTGTATTTTCTCCTTCCCCTTTTCTGCAGCCTTAACTTGTAATTGTTCGATCTTTTCATTTACGGAGAGTGTGTCCTTGAGCAGTGATGATGAGCCCATATCAAAGGAACCAAATTGATCCACAATATTAATTTCTAAATCTTCATTGATGCAGGAAAATGTGAATCTTCAACTAGCAGAGTGATAGATTCATTAGATGCAATAGAAGAATGAGGAGAATCCCAATAGACTAGTGAATCAGAAATGGAAATGCTAAACCCTGGCTTAGGAGAATCAATTGAAATTGAAGAGTCGGAGAAAGTGATGCAAAAAGCCGGCTTAGGGAGATCGTTGTGCCTAGAGATATCTTCCTCAGGAGTGAAGAACTGTCCATCTGAATCTTCAATAGGAACTACACCTTCATCAATCGGTATGAAATCTTCATGATTAATCGAAGGAGAAAGAATCCGATTACCCACATCTTAAAGCAGACTATAGTTTTGAATTTTGAAACCAAGGTCAGAAAAGTCTTCATAAGAAGAGAGAGGAGAGAAAAGTGGATGAGCATGGGATTCCCAAAACCTTTGTCTCTTTCCCAAAATTGAAGTCACCGAGTCTGAAAGTTGAACCTCTTCTCTCGCCTCATCCAAAGAAATGATTTGAATAGGACTGATAAATGATGGTTGGGAGATATAATCATTAACTTGAAGGATAGAGTTTGGTGAGAGATATTGTGATGGTGAACCATAAGCTGCATCAGAAAATGTTTCTTTGTCTATTTGCTCATTAATGAGTACTTAGAAATCTGAAGCCCAACTTTGTGATGCCGACTCAGATACTGAATCCGGACCCTCGTCATAAATACTCTCTAATGGGAAGTTATGCTTGATAGCACACGAGTCTCCAATATGGCCTAGACGGTTGTAATAATTACAAACTCTAAATGGCAGGTCCAAGTAGATGAAAGATACTCGAGATTCAGGGTTGCTTTATACTTTTACTTTAGCATTAGTAATTAGGGGTTTCTCAATGCTGATGTCTATTTTGGCAAAAACATCATGACCCGGCAAAGGAATAGCATTGACAAGGGATAGCCTAAAAATGTAACCCAAATGTGTTCCTATTTTTGCAGTGATGTATTCATTATAATGAAAATGATGCAAGTTTAAAAATTGTACCCATACAACAATAGTTTTTAGGATATTTTTTTCAATTTTCATTCCTGGATACCATTTTGCTATTGGAAAAGCATCTCCATATAAATGCCATGGCACATTTGTAAGGATTCCAACCATGGTCTCTATGTCCCAAATGAAATGATGAAAACATTGACCCCAATTTGTTTTATTTTGAAACTAGTACTCTTCCCCATCTAAATTTTAAGGGTGTTCCTTTATATACCCCCAAGAGATACTAACGATATCCTTTTATCTCTGTACCCTTAAAACTTTTCTTCTTACCCCATCAAACATGTTAATTTTGTATACCCCAAGTATACAAACAGAAAACCATTGCCAAAGATTAAACTCATTTCTTCTTTTGATTTTTCAGTAACTCGAAAAATTTAAGAGATGGAGTATTACTTTGATGAGGGCGGGAAGATTAAACAAGCCAAGAAGTAAATATCGTTCTTTGAAAAATAAAAATAAACCCTAGATTTTTTTTTTTGGTTTTGAATATACTTAGAAATTCGACGTAGTTTAATAGAATTGATACCCACAGCTTAATTTAGAGTAAAAAGGCCTTCGTGAATCAACCACAAATCTGTTAGATCTAGCATTGGTAATCTGTTAGTTTCATCATAGAGAAGGGAAAAGGAAATAGAGATGGTTTTTTTCATTCATTCCTTGTTAATTCTTCAAAAAAAATCTCATGTTTCTCTTCTCCTGATGACAATTTCTCAAATTAATTATTTTCAACCACCACCACTAGTACCTCTCCTACTGCAACACCAACAACGACCTCAACTTCAGCTACTCCATTACTAAGGAAAAAAAATATTGAAATCAATACCCTAGCGATGGTGATGAAGAAGCATAAATGGAGTCAACAAATAAGGAGGCCAAATGGATAGGAGTGGCGAGACATGGATCCCAAGTATTGGAGGATACGTTAAAAAACTTGTGTTTTTGAAATCCTAGAATGGGCTAATCAAAAGATGTTGCTTGTAAGGGACTAAGGGTCTTATCTTCCCCCATTTTTCCTTCTTCTGATTCCTGTTCTATTTAATCAAAATTTATGCGTCTTACCCTTTTCTTTATTTGTAGATGCATACTTTAGAAGAATAGTAATGGATAGATCAGAAGGGCTTAGAAAAGATTTAAACTGGTTTCAACAAATCATATAACATAGAGGGAAAAAAATTGCTACCAAAAGTTGGGGGTATGGCTATCAAAATTTTCAGAAAAAGTGCATGATTTTTATTATAACCGAATTATAACTAACATAACTAACGAATGGGGTACCATTAACATTTTCTGGGGGTATATAAAGGAACGCCCAATTTTAAAGCTCTTGCTATATGAGTCTTGTTAAAAGAGGATGTTGAAAGAATCCTAGCAATGATTGAATTTTCATGAGTAAAACCTTTGACATTTGGGACATTAAAAGGTAAAGTTTGAGTTCTGAAAATTCTCTTCTTAGAAGTTGCTCTTCTCACAGGAGATGATTGTTTCGTCATCCTTTGGAAAGTTGAAACCTGTAATACTGAAACCATTTTTTTTTATTGAGTGATTTCCCATCCTCTGAAGTTTTCGAAAATATACCAAACCAAAACGATTAAATGAAAAGGTGTTTCTCAAGATTAAAGTGAAAAACAGACGCAGTAAAGAGAAAGGGACTACACAAGAAGCTTCTATGTTGTAGGAGTGAAATATCGCACATTCATTATGTTTGCGAAGTAAATGTCACCTAATGTAAACGAAGATCATCGCACATAGTAAAATTAGGATGACATATTTAATGATGTCAGCATAGTCACGAGTAAAGTGTGATGATCTGTGCGAAGTGTAAAGTGTGCGAAGTTGAACGAATGTACATGAGCGATTGTAATGCACAGTGATTCCGAAAATAGGGGATATATTAGCTGTCATCCACTATGTATTACCCTATATAAAGGGAAGGAAACTGTGTAATGAGGAGAGATCTGGAGTGTGTGTTAGACGAGTGTGTGTTAGACAAGAAATTAGGAGAGAGAAAGTTTATTTGGAGAGCAAGTAAAGTCTTTGTATTATCTTGTATTCAATCTTTAGATCTTAATGAATAAACAAATGATTTTCACCATGATTTCTTAGAGTATTACCTAGTCTTGAATGGATGTGGTTGTAGGATTTCCTGCAACTACATTTTGGCGCTAGAAACAGCTTGGGGTGATAAATCCTATTACTGAGTTTGTAGAATCTTGGAAAAGTGGATCTGGAGATTTTGGAGATGACAAAGATGAAAAACGAAGAATCCATAGAATCTACAAAAAAAAAAAAATCATGGCGATACAAGGAAGAGGTAGAGGTATACAGTGTAATTCTATAACTAAAACATCACTCTCTGATGCGGATTTTCAAGCAAGAATCATAGGAAGAATACATAAACGAGGTTAGAAAGGAAAGAAGGTGAGGACAGTGGAAAAAGAATCTCCTTTAAAGGAGTGGGAGAAAACAGAGATAACGTCTGCAGCAGATGAAATTCCGGAAGAAAATTTAAAGCGAACAAATCCATTGGTGATTACAGTAACGGATGAGCGAAGCAAAAACGGTGAAAGGACGAAAAAATCAGAAGAGTGGGCGATTTATAGAACGTTGGTGGATACCAGAAGTGTTGTTGATATCCTATTTTACCGTGCGTTCAAAGCCACGGGATACAGAGATGCTGATATGACATGTCCAACTTACAATATACATGGATTTAATAAAACAGTGACAAAACCAAAAGGAGAGATCACAATGCGAATACTGTTGGGAGAAATAGAAACGAAGACAACATTATGTGTGGTTGATATAGAATCACCATAGAACATGTTACTGGGGAGATCATGGGTGCACGCGATAAAGGCCATAGCGTCCACATTACATCAATGTATTAGATTCCCAACTCCAAGTAGAATAGGTGAAATTAGAGGAGATGTTACGAGTGCGAAGATCTGCAATCAAGTAGATGCAAAAAATTATGAAGGACGTGCAAAGAAGCGAAAATATCGCTTGAGAAAAGCGAAGGAGTTAAGGAAAGAAGAAGAATTTCGGATATACATGATTAGAGCGAAGGAAGGGAAAGGAATACCAAGCGAGATACCAGATAAGGAGGGTGAACCAATTCAAGAGATTAAAGAGTCAACACCAATGGGAGAACCAAGAGCGAATTTCACTGCAGCAGAACATACAAAAGAAATAAATGTTGGTACAGAAGAAGAACCAAAAATATTGAAAATAAGAATTAAGATGGATAAAGAAAAAGAAGAAAAAACAATAAATATCTTGCGCGAATATAGTGATATCTTCGCATGGAGTATGGAAGAAATGCCAGGAATAGATCCGTCTGTTTCATGCCATAAATTGGATATTAAAAAGAATGCAAAGCCATTTAAACAAAGAATAAGGAAGATCGCAACAACATATCATCCTCAAATAGAAACATAGTTACAAAAGATGTTAGAGTCAGGGATTATAAGACCAGCAAAATATCCAGAATGGATAGCAAACATGGTGGTGGTGCCAAAGAAAATAAGGGGATAAGAATTTACATAGACTTCAGTGATTTAAATAAAGCATGTCCAAAAGACAGTTATCCTTTACCAGATATTCCACAAATGGTAGAATCGGCATCAGGAAATGGTAGAATCTCATTGTTGGATGGATATAAAGGTTATAATCAAATTCCTTTGGTTGAAGAAGATCAAGAACATACCGCTTTTTTCGCACCCCGAGGATTATACTGCTATATGAAAATGCCGTTTGGATTGAAGAATGCGGGTGCGACGTATCAGCGAATGGTAGAAAAGGTGTTTGAGAAATGGATACATACAACATTAGAGGTCTATGTCGGTGACATGTTAGTAAAGAGCAAAGAAGCGGAAGATCATGTTGATAATTTGAGAGAAATCTTCGAGCAGATGCGAAATTTCAATATCAAGGTGAATCCAGAAAAATGTGTTTTTGGAGTATCTTCAGGAAAATTTTTGGGTTATATAGTATCCAAGAAGGGAATATAATTTGATCCAGAAAAGGTACAAGCGATTAGAGATATGCCATTCCCAACAATGGTGAAGGATTTTCAAAAGTTAAATGGATTAATAACTTCGATGGGAAGATTTATCTCTTGTTCTTCGCATAAGTGTAAACATTTCTTCAACATATTAAAGAAAGGAGCAAAATTTGAGTGGACAGAGGAATGTGACAAGGCATTACAGAGCATAAAAAATTACTTAATGAATTTATCCATTATGCAAAAGGCAAAGCCAGGAGAAGAATTGATGCTATATTTGGCATCAACACCACATGCATTAAGCACGGTCATGTTACGTTCGGATCAAGGGGTAGAAAAACCTATATATTATATAAGCAAAACGTACAATTCCACAGAGAAAAATTATTCAAAGATTGGAAATCTAATTCTCGCACTCGTGTATCCGTCATTTAAACTTCGCATTTATTTTCAGGCTCATAAGATTAAGGTATTAACAAAGGTACCAACTGAGCCTGCGATGAAAAATTCAAAAAGATCAGGGAGAATTGAAAGATGGAATGCACAATTGGGAAATTTTGAAATCGGTCTTGAAGTATTATATTCACCAAAGTCATAAATCATCGCAGAGTTCCTGGAAGAATTTCCATTGGAAGAAGATGAATATGTAGAAGATATGATGGACGCGGTTGAGGAACATGGAAATCTTCAAAAGATTTATTGACAGATCGAAATTCAAACAGATGGGAGATACTAATAGATGGATCGTCTAATGGAGAAGGTAATGGTATTGGTATTGTCTTTATTTCACCAGCAGGAGCGCGAATGGCTTACTCATTCAGGTTGGAGTTCGCATCCACAAATAATGAAACCGAGTATGAGGCAGTTGTACATGCATTGAAGTTAGCAATTGAAATGGAGATAAAGGAAGCGCGAGTAACTAGTGACTCCCAGTTGGTAATTCGTCAGATAGAAGGTAAATATTGTACAAATGAACCATCTTTACAGAAATATAAGAAATTGGTCATGGAGTTAGCAGAGCGAATTCCAAAAATAAGCTGGAGACACATAGGCAGAAAGGATAATAGGCTCGCAGATGCATTGGCTTTCACACCCTCCATGTTAATAGATCCAGTTGCATGAGATATAAAGATACAAACGCTTTATTTACCATCTATAAAGAAAGAAGACGAAACAGAAGCAGATGTGATGATAGTAGGACACAAGGAAGGAGAATAAATGACCGAAGACAGAGATTGGAGAACTTAGCTTTATTTATATCTAGACAAGGGAGAGCTACCAAGAAAAAGATTAGAAGCACACAAATTTAAAAGTCGTGCGACGAATTATGAATTAAGGGATGACATTCTATATAGAAGATCATTTCTCGGACCTTCGCTTAGATGTCTCACGCGAAAAGAAGGAATGAAATCTTAAAGGCATTACATTATGGGGATGCTGGAAACCATAGTGGAGGAAGATCACTCGCATACAGAGCGAAGATACAAGGATATTATTGGTCGTACATGCATGAAGATGCAAAACAAGTATCAAGAAGATGCGAAGAGTGTCAACGTCATGGGAAGAAGATACACGTGCCTGGAGCAATGCTAAACACGTCAGCAAACACATGGCCATTCAGAAAATGGGGAATTGACATTGTTGGTCCGTTTATACCAGGAACAGGATAAAGAAGATATTTAATTGTCGCAACAGATTATTTCACAAAAAGGGCAAAAGTAAAAGCAGTTCAACATATTCGTGATAAAGACATATTTACGTTTATTTTTGAGAATATCATATGCAGATTTGGCATCCCTGCACAGTTAGTATCTGATAATGGAAAGCAATTTGAGGGCGAGAATATAGAGATGCTACTCAATGCGTTCAAAATTCAAAGTGGAAAGTCTACCCCTCTGTATCCGCAGTGTAATGGACAAGTAGAAGCAACCAACAAAATAATCGCAGACACATTGAAGAAGAAGTTGGAAGGGCACAATAAAGGGTGGTGCGAACAAGTACATAATGTAGTACGGGCATACAGAACAACAAGGAGGGAAGCAACAGGAATGTCACCTTTCTGTTTAACATATGGGGTAGAAGCAGTGTTACCAACAGAAGTCATTATCCCTACTACAAAGAAAGAAGCTTGGGAGAAGAATCCAAATGCGGATTTAATTTTAACAAAACTTGATGATCTGGAAGAAGCTAGATAGGTCGCTCTACAACATATGGAAAATTATCAAAGAAGATTAGCTCGAGAATACAACAAACGATTTAAGATAAGAGAATTTCAACCAGGAGAATTAGTGTTGCGAGAAATACCGGTTTATCAGAAAGGAGGAGATGGGAAGTTAGAAAATAAGTGGGACGGACCATATATAATAAAAAGAATAGTTGGAAATGGAGCTTATGAGTTGGGGGATCCTGAAGGAAGAGATGTAGGACGAAAATTAGATCGTCTTTGGAATAAGTTTTATTTGAAGAAATATTATCCATGAATACATGTGATATAAATCGCACAGGTGAAAAGGATGCGAAATTAAGAATGCGAGTTCATATTTTTGAACATGGATGTAATATTCAATTCAATAAACAAGTTTGAAGATTTCTTTCATTCTCAAGAAATTCTTTCATCAGAAAAAAGAAAATGTAAGACCTTGAAGTAAGACCTTAATAAAAGGCAACAAAAATAAAAACTCTAATTAGGGAGGCTAGGCATCCGAATGTGGCGTGCAACCTAGTTCTCATAAATGCAAGAGGCAAAAAGTAATACCTATCGCACGTCATAATCGGGGAAAACCTGGTAAGCATGACTCAAGGGAAAGCTACATCAACCCTGGAACTTGAGTCATGGAGATTTGGGGTGAGAAAAACGAAAATGCCCATCCAGGAAAGACACCTAAATCGAAAGATTGGGGTAATAAGATCTTTCCTAAGGAGTGCAGAAACTCGATCATGGCGTCGAGGTACACAGTTGAGTCAGCGTACCTTGCCACTCTTGACAAGTCCTGACTATGATGCACTCGGTCCGAAGATACCCCACTTAGGGTGCGGTCTCGTCACCATAAACCTTATCGGTGGAGGGATAAGAGACTGCGAAATCAACTGGTTGTTGTATTATCGGATGGGAGGAGCCAACCTTAACCCGGTAGAGGTAAGCTTCCTTGAAGGGGCAACCAGTGGGAATATAAGGACGACACCCTCCATTAGGGAGCTGAATTGTGTCAAAAGACGTAAATGTCATGAGGCTTTTTACTCACGGGAGTATTAAGGCTTGTCATATTTACGCACAAGAAAAACCTGAAGAGGCAATAATACAAGAATATGATAAGGCGAGATCAAAGGGTCCTTACATTTAGGTGTAACGACCGCCTGCGATCTTGTCACACAAAAATAAAAGATAAGTTAAGGCAAGATAAGACCTTTACTTAGGAAGGCAACATAAGACCTCATGAGAAAAGTCATATATAAACTAATGTTGTTTTGCAGGGAATTCACGAAAAATAGCAGGATCAATAAAATTCGTATACTTGTTTCGTACAAGACATATAATAAGAGGCAAGTAGGGGAGTTCAAATAAAAAGATATTATCTTTCTTGATTAAGAAATAAGTTCAAAATGTATCAAAATATAAAAAGGGAATTTAGATAATTAATGAGTGAGAAGACTAAGCATTGTTGGAAGGTACATCTTGTTCAATCAAAGACTTTTCAGCATCAATCTTGTGACTTCGATTTGGGTCCTTAACTTCAGTATCAGCCTTATCAACAAAGTCCATATTGCCAGATTTGTCCTTCTCAAGTTGATCCTCTGAAAAGGAAGCATCAATATCGTCTTCATGATTTTTTTCATCATCGCTTACAAATTCATAGTCACTATCTGTCTCTGGATACTTCTCGTCTTCGCTTATATTAAGGGGAGGGACAGTTACTGGAGAAATAGAATTGCTCAGAAGGATTTGATTAACTAAAGTCTGAGCATTAACATGTGCCTTGCGAATAACTTCTTTCTCAATATTTCTGGCATTGATCTCTGCGAAATTTTGAAGATATGCGAATCTTCTTCGCGCTCGGTCTCGAGAAGCAGTAAGAGAAACTTCAAGATTCGTATATGCTATTTCCAGGTTCATACTATCCTTGTGAACTTTAGCTAAGTCAGATCTCAATTGGGAAATAGTGAATTGATTCGACTTTTCGGATTCTGCAAAGATTAGTATGGAATCATAATTTGAAAGCAAAATTCTAAGAAATAAATAAAAGGATTAGAAATTTAAGGCAGTCAACTCTAGCTGACTACCTTCGCAGAATTTAGAAAAGGCAAGAGTGTTATTCTTCATACTTTCCAAAGCTTTATCAAAATCATCACCATCTAAACCATTGAGACGAGATCGAATCTTCTTTTTATCGGCAGAGAGGGAATTATTCTTTTTCTTAAGGTCATCATGAGAATGCTTCAGTTGATCATATTGCTCTTGAAGCTGGTTCATCTTCACAGTCAAGTTTATTTTACTTTGGATGATTTTTTTCATTCTGGGTGTTTAATGCCTTAAATGATGCTTCGTGCTGAAGTTCTAGTGAACGAAGAGCTTGTTCTTGATCATCATTTATTTTCTGGAGAATTAAGTACTAATGCGAAAACATTGCTTCCTTCTTTAAAAAGGAATGTTTTTCCATAGAAAGAGTATGATTCTCTTCTGACAGGGTTTGATGTCTTAAATCAGCAATATATAACAATTTAGATATGTGAGAAATCTGAGCATTTAATACTTCAATCTCTTGATTAAGATGACTATTTTCATGAGTTAGATTGTTAATATGGTCAAGCGATTATGAGTGTTGGTTATTCAATTGATTTAATTGAATCTGTAACGTCTCATTATTCGCACGAGTATCTTCAGCAAGAAATTGAAAGGTGAATCTCTCCGCAACTCGCTTCTGGTTTAAATCTTAATAAATGCATGGAGAAGTTTAAAAAATATGGATAAGCGAAGAAATGTAAGAAGCAATAAGTAAAGAGAAAAATACCTCTAAGTTTTCGGTTCTGGTTGCGAAGACCATCAGAATCAAGGATTTCAACTTGGAGTTCTCCTTTCAGTCTACTAACTTCCTTTTCTAAAAGAGTGTTCTGGTGTGAAAGTTCTAATTGAGAGCAACTAGATTTAAAACGCCCTTCAACCAAAATCATTCGACGATAAGATTTCTGAGGAAGAAAGAAGGTAAGGATGAGTAATTAAGATATTATAATCAAGAGAACATATACAAAAAGTACTTACCAAGACATCTAGCGCGGTATGAAATCTTGGATCAATTTGAGAATGGATCTCATCCATTGTAACTTTATTAGAAGGAAATTCGCATAGTAGTTTACTTAAAGCAGAGCAAATGCGAAGTTTGTGAGAATCATTGGTGGACGACTGAGCAGAGTTGATGATGTCAAGTAAAGTTTGAGAAGCAAATTTTATGCTGTCCAAAGCTTTCTTATCAAGAGAAAGGGGTTCCAATAAAAAAGAGCAAGATAAAGAAGGGGAAACAGAAATAGAATGGGAAGGAATAGTAAAATTCGCAGAGTTAGGAATATCCATATTATTCCGAATAGTATCAGTACTTGTGAGCAAATGAGAGTTCGCAACGGTTGAAACAATTTGAACAGTATCTGGAACGACCGCAGAGGCAGGACTAGGGGTACCCTTTATACCTTGATCAGTAGCAATTTTCTCTTCGGGAGGAAAAATTTCTTCGAGAGTAACAGAAATATTCACATGAGTAGGAAGAATATTAGTTTGAACTGTCGTTTCGAAAGGAGATGGAGGAGTGACGTTTGCGACGCCAAATTCAGGAATAGAAATATTTGATTTAAGAGTTGTGGGCTTGCGAACTCTCTTAAGTTTCAATCCTTTTCTACCACCCATTTCACAATCAGAATCCTGCGAAAACAACATAGATAAGAAATAGAGGCAACAATATTGTTTGATAAAAATAAGATATTTCTTACTCCTTTGTTGTGCGAAGTCTTTCTCTTGAGAGATTCTTTGTCCTTGGTATCTGAAGAAGATTTAGGGTTGGAAACAGTTACTTTGAGGACGCCCGAGGAGGAGCTTTTCCTACAAACAGTAAGGAAGCTAAGTTAATCATAAGATCAACAATCACGATTGAGATTAACAGTTATGATCAAAAATCATGATTATCGGAAGAACGAGGGTTTGATTTTGATAGAGTATACAAACCTTGGATTTGGATCCATGAGAATAATGGTGATAAAACAACGGCAGCAGTAACAAATCAATCAGAGAAGTAGAAGTGGAAAGATACAATAGTCTCGAAGAAATGGAAAAAAAAAAGAAATCAAAAGAGACGAAGAAGTTATTTCTCAAGGATAAATCAATAAATAGGAAAAAAGATGACCGGTTAGAGACAGGTTGTATCGGTAAAAAGTAGAAGAATCAACATGTGCAGATAAAAAGGCTGGAATTACGGAAGAATGTCAGCAAAACAAAGTATGAAGAAATAAACATGTGCGATAATTTGGATCGAAAGTTTCTCATATCGCTCACTCTATAAAAAGAACGATATGAGAAGAGGCAAAATGTAGAAGTGAAATATCACACATTCATTATGTTTGCGAAGTAAAGGTCACCTAATGTGAACGAAGATCATCGCACATAGTAAAATTAAGATGACATATTTAATGATGTCAGCATAGTCATGAGTAAAGTGTGATGATCTGTGCGAAGTGTAAAGTGTGCGAAGTTGAGTGAATGTACATGAGCGATTGTAATGCACAGTGATTCCGAAAATAGGGGATATATTAGCTGTCATCCACTATGTATTACCCTACATAAAGCGAAGGAAACTGTGTAATGAGGAGAGATATGGAGTGTGTGTTAGACAAGAAATTAGGAGAGAGAAAGTTTATTTGGAGAGCAAGTAAAGTCTTTGTATTATCTTGTATTCAATCTTTAGATCTTAATGAATAAACAAATGATTTTCACCATGATTTCTTAGAGTGTTACCTAGTCTTGAATGGATGTGGTTGTAGGATTTCCTGCAACTACATATGCTTTTAAGAGCAGTTAAAATAGCAGAGAATGAGAATGAACATAGTCAGTCTCAATAGAGCGAATTTAATTAATTCTTTTATCTTAATTTTAGACATACCCTGTTGGGTATAGGTAGGGGTGTAATTTTTGCACGACGGCCCATGGCCCAGTACCAGCCGCCATGTCTCATGGCAGCCCATAGTTGCCCGTGGCCTTTTACATGCTAGCCCGGCCTATCCCAGTTAAATAATAGGACTGTCACAGGCCATGAGTTAAAAAGTCTTGCCCGGTCATGTACCGTCCCGTTAGCCCGACAATGTTACTCGGCTTATTTTCCCATTTAATCTACCCGTTTACCTAACCTAATTGCCACTTTCCTCTTTCATTCTACGTTATAATACACTCGATATATCAATCTCGATATATCAATCTCTCCCGAATATCTTTATGTATATATTTCGTTTCGCTAATTATAGTGAAAAAATACAGGGTTTCTTCTTGAAAGATTATCCAATCTTGGAATAATTATAATTTCGTTTTATTTTAGACTGACACATGCATATCAATTTTTTGAAACACTATGAGATATTTTCATTTAAATTTTATTGCTATGGTTTTGATTTAGACGTTTTGGATATTGAACATCATTTTATTGGCTACGTCAGGAAGTATTTATTTATTAAAATATTATTGTATAATTGAGGCCCGACCGGCCCTGACCGCCCTAGCCCAAATTATTTAATAGGCTTGGCAGGTCATGGATAGTTTATTTTGTAGTATAACCCTGCCCGCCCGGCGTTTTTAATTTGATGGATAAGAAAAGTTCGTGCCCGCCATGTTCTTTCTCATTTAATAATTAGGCCGGGCAGCCCGGCCCGGCCCGGCCCAATTTACACTCCTTGGTATAGGCTTAGCCGATGAACGGGCTAAAATGATGGTACATCATCAGAAAGTCACCACATATATATAGTTAAACAAGTAATTTTAGGAATTCAACGACATTTTTGCAACACGTGGATTATAGAGCCATAACTTACCCTTACCCCCCATCCGTGCTTTTAACCCTTATCCCACGGGCACCCCTTCTCAAGGCAGACAATCAAACATAGTTATATTATTTTCACCCCACTTTATAAAGTTTCATTTAACCCATTCTTGGGCACCCACGTTAACATTGGGTTGCAAACCTACCTAACCCGAATTTTACCGAAACCCGATGTATTTTCAATTTTTAATTTTTTTAGAAACATTTTGTTTATTCATTTTCTTGGTAAATTTTTAAAAAGGAAATTTGGAACGTTTCAGAAGATAGAACAACTTGTTTAGCCTTTCCGAATGACCACCTCATAAGTTTCTAGATTATACCGAAACAATGAATCGATCTGCATTTGAATGAATTTTAATCGACCCAATGTTATAAATACGTATTGAGAATGAACCTATACAAATTTTCAATCTTACGACTATAGGTGAATGTAAATGAATGCAAATTAGATTGCCTATAGGTTCAAGCATAATGGGGCCAACGACATCTTGTGTAGTTTTGCAAAGGAAAAACAAAAATATTATGTTATGCGGTTGAGAGTAATTACCTTATAACCATGAGCATATAATGTCAATGCCTTGAGTTTTTAATGAGTCGAGCCCCTAAACTCAAGACAATTCTCGAGCCTATACTCAAGGCAAGACTCAAGTTTATACTTCCGATGAAACTTAGACTTAATCCCAGGATGAGATACAAAGTCAACTTAATCCAAGACTCAAGCTAGCTTTCGTATATAATTGAGCCTTAACATCAACAAAGGCATGACCTAATCTCAATCTAGCAGCCATGTCAGAGCATGGTACTCAAACATGGTCGGTTCTACAACTAGGACTCATAATCAAGCTCAAGACTCTACAATTTTGAACACATCCAAAGCTAAAATACTAAGCTCATGACGTATGAGATTCATTCGAGTTTTACAAGCGTATTCCTGACAATTTCATCTCTCGGAGATCGTAAACTCGATTATAGGACCCACGCAAGGCGATTAGGTTTTTTGATCTCCTAAAAGACAGATGTTAAATTTTTGTTTTTATCGAAGATAGACATCAGGTCTCAGCTCCTCTTGTGGACAGCCTTGCCTCCGTTCTTCGCATACACGGGTCTATGCTAGGTTGACACTCAATGTCAGCCTTTTTCTTGTTCGTATGATTAGACGACGACTCACCTTGCTACTATGGTTGGACAATGGCTCGTCTTTCTCCTCTAACTGTAGAAACGACTTCACCCTTAGCATTTGCTCATCTATTCGACAGACGGTCAAGTCAACACTTCTCAACTAAATCAAACCTAAATTTCCATTAATTTAGGGAGACCATTTTTTGGTTTAGGGAAGGGTGGTTGTTCGTAATCTACCTTTGACACTCATACCAACCTTAACCATCTTCATCTTTTTAACCTTTTCTTTATTTTTGGGTATCTACATTGGAAAATTGCATTAAACCTTAAAAGGAGAGGGTGCCTTGTATACCACCAACTTTTGAACCTTTATGTACACTCAATACTTTTAGATATCTCCCAATAAGATCATCATTCCTGATTGTATGGCAATGTAAACCTAATATGTACTTCAACCTTCAAGATCCGAATTCAATCAAGACTTTTTTGTGTCATCTATATTTTAAGATCTGAAAACAAGAACAACTTTTATAAGATCTTTACTATTGAGCTAAAAACTATCTAGCTTTAATCAACGTACTACTTGTCATATTTCAATTATAAGGATTAATGATATAATGCAAAAATGGAATAACAAAAGATTTCAGAAATTTTGTTAACGAAGAGACCTGTAATCTAACAATAAAATCCAGGACCTTGTCCAGTTTGAAACCACGATGTATTAAGTCGCTACAGACACTAGCCTATTATCAGACTCCAACTTGGAATATAGTTGAGACTGAAAATAACCTCCAAGCAATTCAGATTTAGTCGTGTTCCTTATGCATCTTGGACCTCGAAAAATCCCAAGCACTTGATTCTCGTAGACGTCTTTTATTATCCTAGGAGTTGCTCCAACAGTTCTTTATGAAGACTAGTGTTACTCTTACTCCAACAAGTCACATGTTTGTTCTTCTTCAAATATTTTTCAATTTCAGAGCAGAACTCTGACCGCGTGTTATTTAAGAATGACAAGGAATTTTAGATCTGTTTGCTTTAAGGAATCTCCAGGTAAAAAAAAAATCAAGCGTACTGCAAACAACTAGGGGATTAATCTCTTCAAAAATTATGGAGATACCTAATTTATTCTCCCTCACAAGATTTATATAAAATAAGTTTGGATAATAATCTTGTGGAACTACAAGGTCAGAGACGAGGAACTACTTGTAGTTTCAATCAATTTTATTCCTCGGTCGATAGTTCTTGGATGGTTGTATGGCAGAAGAGACAGACCTTATAATATACAAAAACTACGATGATTAATATAAATTTTTTCATACCAAAGTTCTACCGTGTAAAAGATAGTCTGGCCGGCTTCATGAATCCCTTAGTGAACACTTCACATTCATAACCTAATTATGTTTCTTGATAGAACCTAGGTTTATGTAGGACGACCCTTGCAGCAACAAGGACAATCGTGCCGGAATTAAAATACTTAGTTGTAAAGATTCTTCAATTAGTAGTGATGAATAAGGCTATGTCGTTTAAGTTTCAATAGATTATCTTTGTTTGCATCTTAAGCAAGATCTTGAACTAGTTTCCATGTTTATGGATTACTTTAATCCCAATAAAACTTTAACTTATCGGTAAAGAATAATTTCAAGGATGGAAACCATTAAACGTGCGAGAATTTTTCCATGTACAAAGAAGAATGTGCACATACGTTGTTAGAGCACTGCTTGGCCGAACTCACAAGTTTTGCTATCTCAAACTTGTTGTCAATGTTAGATGCACAAAACTATGTCTTGATTTATAGTCTACTTAAGTCAGGTCTCGGACTATGATTAGAGTATGGTAGTAAAGTATTAGATTGTAGTATGTGAATGAATGTGATGTTCTTATATCTCTATGTTCCTCCATTGAATTCTAATTTCTTTTAACTTTCTCATCTTTCTTCTGTTTTTACTATTAACTTTTTCTAAATTTTCTTGTCTCGACTTTGGCTCATCGTAGTCATCCTCGTATGTGGAGACAATATTTTGTTTCATAATTTATGTAAATGACACAATAAAATAAAATAAAAAACAGATTTTTTAATTATAATATCATACCACAAGTGTATAACTGGACCAAGCCTGCTTTAGCACATATGATTACCCCGGGTAAGGTCTCATAATCTACATTGCAATAAAATATAAGAATGTTAAGTCACCAAGTAGGTTGATGTAATACTTTTAAGAAATAGTAATAAATATAAGATTGAATGTGGAAGAAAAATATCTACACTAATAAAATCGATTTATAATGCTTGTATGTTGAACAAGTATAAAAAAAAATTACTCCAGCTAATAAGAAAATGTGGAAAAAATTTAGGGACAATTTTACACATACAACATCAAAGAATGCAACGTAGGAAACTAGAGGTTAGTAAGATGATTTTTTTTAGCATTTATGAATATTCATGATTTATTTTTTCTACAAAAATAAGATCCCATAAAGACTCTCTTATTTTGAGCATTCACTATTTTTTTCATCAAGCTCGGGTTCTCCGTCTTTGTTATTGTGGTCTTCGTATTTGCATCTTACAAAGTCAGGATAAAGTGACTTTCACCTAGGTAACATTTGATGTTTATTTGTTAGTATTCTATTTCCAGGTTTGGGAATAAATTTTCATCGTTTCGTATTAACTCATTCATTTTAGGTAAATAAGGTCGTCAAATATGGTAAGATAACACTCTAACTCTTTATTTGTGACTACTTTTGTTTACTTTTTTTTTTTATCATGTAACAACAATATACTTTGCGATCATGTAGGTTATTCAGACCGGTGCTCAGCGGTCCGGTTTCATACAAGAAAAAAGAATACTTTCTTATGATCTTAAAGATGACAACCCTTTAGAGTGCCTGGTTGGAAAGCCAATCGTATCAATGATTCCCCACAATGTATGCTTGTTGATTACCTCCTAACCTTTTCAACTAATGCTTCATTTTTTTTTTATTTTTTTTTTATTCTATAGTTTGGGAAACCCTAAAAAAGTTTTAGGGTTCAATCAAGACCTTGTTGTGTGCTTACTACCAAAGGCATATCCTATTTTCATATGGAGACTAGTAGTCCTGAAGTATTACAGTGTGTTTATCAAGTCTTGACTGTGATGAGTATATCTTATCAAACTTGTTACAACTCTTTTTGTTCTTTGATTATTAATAAATTTTGTTATTATTCTTTTGACGAATATTGCAGTGGGTTTATTTGCTAGTTATTATGAATGTGCTCTTCAACAATGCCCGAAAGATATGGATCTGTTAGTGAGACTTTTCAAGTGTAATGTTTATGAGTCTGCATTTTTTAGCATGTTGTCATTTTGTAGATAAGATTTTCTTTGCTTCTTCCTCTTTACTTTTATCTCCTTTTTTCATTGTGTAGCATGTTTTCATGCACGTAACTCCAATCATTGATTAACACACCACATCATGACTTTTTTTTTTTTAAATAAAGTATTGTTTTTGCTTATTCTTTTAAAACTAGGTTTATCCTTTTCTTGTTCACTTCTAAATTTATATGAGCTAACTTTTTAGTTTATTTCATAAATCATATGTGTTAGAGCGTTGCTTGGTCGAACTCGCATGCGTTGGTATCTCAATCATGTTTGTCAATGTTAGTGATCAAAACTATAAGTCTTGATTTCTAGTCTACTATAAATAAGGTCTCGGACTAGGATAAAAAGTGTAGTTGAGCTCAAGAACTCCATGACAATCATCATACAAGACGAAGGACTACTCAAGGAACCGGTGGATCTTCATCGACTAAAAGGTATGTGGAGACTTGAACTTATCTATCACTCAAAAGTCTATTTATCTCCTATCTTGAGACAAAAGTCGTTTTGCTATATAGACTTAGATTATACACATTTGCTATTTCGAGCCGAGTTTATCTCGCTTATCTATTTCTCGAAATATGTGTTGGTAAGCTTTTGCTTTAACCAAGTTCATCTTTACCTAGTGACGAAAGTCATGACAAGTTTCAATCTTTACTTTGACGAAAAATAGTTTGTGAATAACAACTATAGAATATCAACGTCCTCTAAGAATGTTCCAATGATTGAAATGAGAGTTTAGATTATATAACCATTGGAGGATATAAACATTGTTGTGGAAACACATATATGTATAAGTCCTTATTCCTTGAACCGAAGTTTGCGAACTTTGTTGATCAAGAGAACCGGCATGGTGGCGTGAGCCAAGTCCGCGAACTCAGTCGGCGAACTCAGTACGCGAACTGGCGGAAGTTCTTGTCCCGAGAATTTCTGCTGGTATTTGTGAACTCCGTTCGGGAACTTAAGTCTGCGAACCCAGTCCGCGAACTTGAGTAGGTTATATCTAAAAACGATGTTTGTGAACTTATTTTTATATAAACTAAGGAATGTAAATGCAAACCGTGGCTATATAGTTCATGAACCGATTCGAGTGAATCAAATCATTTTTTCTCCGATTGTGTCTTGTGTAGTTACATAAGATTTCCTTGCAATTGAACAACTCTCTAACTAGTTCATTTTAGTCACTTGAACTAGTTACGGTGAAGAAGAATATGGTTGATATGAAAGTGATCATATGGATAACCATTTGGTTGACTATCGTTGAACCAACAAATGTAAAAGTTTGGGTACGGTTACACAAGCCTAAAAACGTGCATTTCATTTGTGTGTAACAAGCTAGTTTTCGATCTAACAGTTGAAAGATATTAGCTTGAATCTAAATCAGGTTTTCATCTAACGGTGAATATTGAATGCTTTATTACCAAGCTAACATTGATTGCAAACCCTAATTTGAAAGACTATATAAGGGAGAACTCTAGCAACTGGGAAACCTAATCCCCACACCTTTTGTGTGATACTAGTTGTGCTGAGCTAGAGTCGATTCTCCTTTAACCTTTGGTTTCTTCTTCTAAACCAGGTTAACGACTTAAAGACTTCATTGGAATTGTGAAGCCAGACCGATAATACTTTCTCGTAGTTGTGTTATCTGATCTTGTTGTTTCTATCGTACGAGTACAATTGTAATAATTGGCTTGAGATTGATATCTCTGATAGGCAAGATATAAAAGAAATCACAAACACTTCGTCTCATCGTTTGTGATTCCACAATATCTTTTTTCGCTGCGTCGATTAGGATTATTGTGAGGTGATTGATAATATTAGGTTGTTCTTCGGGAATATAAGTCCGGTTTATCAATTGGTTTCTGTTCACCTTGATTTATCAAAATCCGGAACAAAACTCGTAGGTATATTCATGGGAGACGGATTTATCTATTACCGTAGACTTTTCTGTGTGATACAGATTTGCTTTATTAAAGTCTTTCACTTTGGGTCGTAGCAACTCTTAGTTGTGGGTGAGATCAGCTGAAGGAATCAAGTACGTAGTATCCTGCTGGGATCAGAGACGTAGGAGCATAACTGTACCTTGGATCAGTGTGAGATTGATTGAGGTTCAACTACAGTCCAGAACGAAGTTAATTTGGAGTAGGCTAGTGTCTGTAGCGGCTTAATACAGTGTGTGTTCAATCTGGACTAGGTCCCGGGGTTTTTCTGCATTTGCGGTTTCCTCGTTAACAAAAATATGGTGTTTGTGTTATTTCTTTTCCGCATTATGTTTTGTTATATAATTGAAATATCACAGGTTGTGCGTTGTTCAATCAATTAGAATATCCGACCTTTTGGTTGTTGATTTAATTGACACTTGGATATTGGGCTTTGGTACCATCCAAGTTATCTCTCTAATATTTGATAAAGACTCGCAGATTTCTATTTGCTTGAGTATATATCAAATCGAGAGATTGAGATATAAACTCTTTGATATACTTTTTATCTAGATTGAGTCTGATTGTCTAGTTGATTCTCTAAAAAGTATATTGGAGTTTGTCCATACAGATTGCTAAGAGAAATATTGGGTGTGGTTGTTGTACCCCCACTTTTTCAATATGATGTATATAATTATTTTGTTTTTCGTATCTGTATTTATTGATTATCATATTTCTACCAGTAATGTTGATAAAGTGGATTAAAGATACCCAATACGTGAGTTTTAATTATTTTTTTCTGGTATTCGTCTTGGGTATGTTGGAATAATATCACCCTCTAACATGTGTGTCGTAACTGAGTAAACATGTATGCTCATGTTACCATCGTGTGTTTCCCTAACCAAAAACGAGTTATTCTTTTCATCGTTCGAGGAAACAGATGGGTTGTCTTCTTCCATGGTACCATCCTTTACCGACGACGATAATAATAACAGAACTCATGCTGGTAAAGCACAATTGAGACTAGAATACTCGTTGATGATGATTCACATGGGGATGAAAACATAATCATTGGTGTTGATGATGAGTAATGAAAACAATTGAGAATCCATTGAAAAATAAATGGTGTTGAAAAAGAGTATTAAGACAAAAAATCAAAACCGGGGGAGAGGAAGAAAATGAGTGTATTTCAGAGAGATTGTGGGCGCCAAAAACGAGGTTTTATGGATATACCATTAAGAATCAAGGTTTCATTATTCTTTGATTTGGTACGGGTAGTATAAATTACTATATTTACCATGAATTTCATATGTATAACCAATAATGGGTACTTCAAAGAATGATTGTAAAGTGCTATGAGAAATGCTAGGGGAATATTAGGCTAACTACGCGAGTACTCATAACAAATGATTCAAATATGAGTCCGGTTAAGAGATCGTCTGAACTTTCTCCCACCCTCATATTTCGTTTGTACTTTTGTTTTAGTCAAGAAATTGATTTCAAAGATATCTAGGTCTTTTGTTTTTATACTAACTTGATGCAGAAGCATAAAACATGCACCGTTAGTATCCATGAAAAATGTATGATGCCTTGATAAATAACCTTTACTAGTTTTCTTATGAAAATGAGCAAGAAAATGGCAATACAGATTTCAAAGTTTCAGTTGCTCAGTTTTTTTGTCAACTGTTTTGGTTGCAAGGTACTAGTTATGCCATATCTAAATTTTCTTAGAATGAACCTTGAACAAGTCGGGAGGCATTAAAGGATCTGGAGTGAAAGTAAGAACTAAATTTTGTAAGCCTCGACTCATGAATCACTTGTAACATATTTGTTCGAAGAATTTTGACATGGTAATTGAGTTTCTCTTTTTTGTAGGTTGAGTCAGGATGTGAAAAGTCTTAACCATACATGATTTGGAGTACAACTGAAATAAGGGAAAAATCGTATGATACTTTTGAAACATCACCATTTTGACATAATCCGGTAAGGATTTAGATTTTATGAGGCATAGTGTTAATGTCTTAATTAATCCATTATTTATCCATCATCGTTTGTTTCTTTTTGTTTGTTTCGAAAAAGATATTGATCCATTTTAATTTTTTTTCTATTATTTCTTTGATGGTATGGAAATTTAGTAATAAAAAACAAATCCAATTCAATTCTAAAACAGTTATTTATTAATTTTATAATCCTAAAAATTGGTATTGTTTATTTCAATCTACACAATCTTAACATATGTAAAGTGTGCAAATTACTCGATATACATATAAAGGGTATAAAATTTAAAAACAAAAACTCCAAAATTTCACCGAGATAAAGTTATCTAGGCACCTCGGTCCCTGTCGAGACAAGATAGAGACCAAATTGACTACACTATTCCAGAATTAACCAAGCTCATATACTAACTTTGCTCTAATTGCCATGAATTATTTTTTATACTAACTTTGGTCTAATTGCCATGAATTAGCAGGCACATGCGCGGGAGAAAGGAACGCCAAAGACACAACCTTTGGAGTCGGAAGAACTAGAAGAGGAGTTGAGCTAGCCATTGATTGGGCTAAAGAGTTGCAGAGATCCAATGTTGATTTTCAGACAGAAGATGATACAACTCTAGCAAAAATTCAAGCAATATACCAAACAAGAGTGCAAGAAAGATTTAACCAGAAATACCATCAAATGCGGGATGGAAATTTTGAAGCCGTCTTTTTTGTTCTGGGAAAGACGATCAAAATAACTAGACAACAGAATTCCAACGCAATTATACTTCATAGTTTTAGCTTTTTAACTCTACAGATTTACATAATTTCAATTGGAAAGGAACAAATGTTATGTATTTGCTAAATCAAATTCAATCCGTAGGGATAAACTCTGATATTTTAGAGAACTCAAATCTTGTTTGGCCAATGTTCGGTGCTGATGGCAATCCAATAGTTGGTTCTGTAACTGCTGAGTATCTGTGCGGCTTGGGCGATTATCTGGTTTTCCTGAAAATAAAAATAAAAATAAATAAAATCTGGGTTCATAAGTATTCTCTTGTGATTTTCTTTTGAGTCCTGATTGTTTAATTACTTTATACTTTGGCTAAAATTCGCTCTTTTAATTGATCGAAACTAAGAGACAAATAATTAAAACAAGAAATCAGAGGCTTTAAACAGGAAAGAATTTTTATAGGGTTTTAGGAGTAGGTGAATCATTCATTTCATTCTTTTGGTCCATAAATAAATAACAAAAACTAGTCCCCCTCAACAACTTCAAACTCCACCTTCTCACACAAACATAACAATGGCTTCTCCCCAACTCAACTTAAAACCCTTCAAAATTCTAACCCCCATTAAATACACTTCTTCTTCTTCTACTCCAAAATGGGGAAAAATTCAGTGTTCTGCATCTTCCACAAAAAAGAAAAGTTATAACATTACTCTGCTTCCTGGTGATGGCATTGGTCCTGAGGTTGTCTCTGTTGCCAAACAAGTTCTTAATTGAACAGCCTCTCTTGAAGGTAAAAAAACCAAACATTTTTAAAGTTTGTTCCTTTTTTATCTTGGAATTTAGGGTTTTGTGCTGTTTAGTAATAATAGATTTTTTGGGTTTTTGCATTTAGGATTTTATTCCAATTTTTTGAATTTTTTATTGTTTAGGTATTGAATTCCAGTATCAAGAGATGCCCGTTGGTGGAGCTGCATTGGATTTAACTGGTGTTCCATTACCTGAAGAAACCCTTTCAGTTGCTAAACAATCTGATGCCATTCTTCTTGGAGCTATTGGTGGGTACACATGGGATGCTAATGAGAAACATTTGAAGCCGGAAACTGGGTTGCTTCAGCTTAGGGAAGGTCTTGGAGTATTTGCCAATTTGAGACCAGCTACTGTTTTGCCACAGGTAATGAATTTATTCACCCATTTGGTTGGCTAGAGTTGAAATTAACACCTTACACATAACTGGCCATAAGAGACCCGATTCAGTTGGATTTGATTTACTGTTTTAGCAATTTGATATAAGATTATGATGAGACTGTAACTTTTTTTTTCTCTCTTGTTCTCTGTTACCAGTTAATTGATTCTTCCACTCTAAAAAGAGAAGTTGCTCAAGGGGTTGACCTAATGGTTGTAAGGGAGCTTACCGGAGGTTAGGTTTCATAGTCATTGCCTTTGATAGAGTGAAAATCAGTAGTATTGATTTTCATACTTGCTGGTTTGGTACTTGATGTTCCTTCTTTTGATTAGGTATATATTTTGGAAAACAACGAGGTTTTGCTAAAAATGAAAATGGTGACGAGATTGGTTTTAACACAGAGGTGTATGCTACATATGAGGTAATGTAACTTCTGTCTCTCATCATCTTGACAGATTAGAATACAAATGGAATTTGTGGCCACACTCTGACACTTAATTGGTATTATGTTATAATGCGATCTTTTTATGTTCTCATTTTGATTCTACGTTACTTATATATTGCCATGCTCGGTTGAAGTGGCCTGCAGGAGTTAGATGAAGCTAATTACACAACAAAAGAGAAATGAATCATAAGATATGACGCTTTCAAAATTTTCTGAGCATCTATAATAGTTAATAGATACATATTTTGGTGTAATTTATTTCTGGTAGGAATCTTTGGGTTGATTTGTAGAACCACCAAAAACTCGGCAATCCAGTGAGCCTGCTGAAGTCTGAAAGTTCTCACCATTGCTTGGACTAGAAAAAGTTAGATATAAGAGGTTGTATCTGTACTGTTTAGCATAAGATACAGATGAACCTGTAAATTGAACTGATATATAGATGTAGAGTGAAGCATTTACTGTATGTTACTCTTCAAAATTGAGAACTTTAGCCCCAAGTAACCAAAAGCTAATAAGTAATAAGTCATCCATAATTTGACTTAATTCTGAATTAGGACCATCAGGGGAAGTTCAAAGCTCTTTCTCTTCTTTCTCTCTCCTTTTTTTTTTCTTCCTCTCTTCTCAAATCATATAATTATCATCGAAAAGAGTTTTAGATTTTGTAATATGGTGTTTCATGGAGTGTCTGTAACCACAACTTATTCAACGTCCAAGGTTAGACATTTGATTTACCCTAGTTTTTAGCAGATCAAATATTAGTTATCTCCTTTACCTTGCATGCTCACATCAAGGCAACAGAAAGAAGCTAGATTTATTTCTTTGCAGCCTCAGAACATGCAAATTTGGATGTTTAGTCATTCCATTGTGTTGCTGACTTCATATTTATCAGATACCTTGTGTATCTTCTGTTTACTTTTTCGTCATTTTTACATCAACACCTTTTCGCTTACCAAAGTGAGAAATGTTATTCAGATAGACCGTATTGCTCGTGTTGCTTTTGAGACTGCTCGGAAACGTAGGGGCAAACTATGTTCTGTGGACAAAGCAAATGTACTAGAGGTACCTCTTCATTACTTGAGATACTCTCGTTTGTTATTTTAGTTTTATTTTGATATGTTGTACTTCAAATCGTGGAAAAGGTGTTAAACCCCAACATTTAAACATTGTGATGTTTTGCATATGCTTAGTTGCAGAGTAGGTATCAACATGCTGTAGGGAATTAGTTTTTAAGTAATATCTTAACAAACTCATAGTGCTTGTGGCATCCAATTCCAGGGTAATTTCTGGTACTTGGCATGTGGACTTGGTCAGCTCATTCTTTCCCATCCTAAACATAATAATGTAATTCTTTTATCATTCTCTAAAAATTTTCAGGCATCAATGTTATGGAGAAAAAGAGTTACAATGATGGCCTCAGAATACCCTGATGTCGAGCTCACCCACATGTATGTTGACAATGCAGCAATGCAACTTATTCGTGATCCTAAGCAGGTGCGTTTTGTCCCTACTGCGTAGTCCGAATGACTTTCTGCTTATTACGTTGGTGAAGTATACCTCTAAGGAATGCAGCGTTCGTCATAAATAACCTTGCAATTGCTTTTGCCTTTGATTCAAGCACAGTTGATTCATCTAAGAGAGTGTTAGTTTTGTCAACTGTTTTGGGGGATGTCAATTTGTTTTCTTCTTACATGATATGTATCTTTCCAGGTTCTTGCTCTTTTACTATAAGTTTTACTCATTTCTGAAATTTTGCATGGCACAGTTCGATACTATTGTGACAAACAACATCTTTGGCGATATTCTGTCCGATGAGGCTTCAATGCTTACTGGAAGTATAGGGATGCTTCCGTCGGCTTCAATTGGTGACTCGGTATTTTAAAAACATAGATCCCGTGACAACTTTTTTGTATATTGGTTTGGGAACTGGAAAAGACACCCAAGCCCCTATAATATCTATCCTCTAAACTAATGTGTGTAGTGTCTATAAGTTTCTATAACTGTTTTTTTGCTTCCTTTCTATTTTTTCCTGCAGGGGCCAGGACTGTATGAACCTATCCACGGTTCTGCTCCTGATATTGCTGGGCAGGTAAAGATTAAAACACAATGATTTCTTTCACGCTCTTAATTCTAAAAGCTTCTGTACAGTGCAACAGTAACTGATATTTCTGCAAGCTAATGCTTACTTGGTTGACGATGAAATGGATCATTCCCTTTTTGTTTTCTAGATTGATAAGCTCAACAACAGTTTCAGACACCTTCTATTGTTTTTGTTGCTTACTTTATGTTAGTGTAAAGTGTGACTTGGTTATTTAGACCTTAGTTCTTCTTTCCTCTTCGCAGGACAAGGGAAATCCATTAGCGACAGTGCTGAGTGTTGCGATGCTTTTAAAATATGGATTACAAGAAGAAGCTGCTGCAAAAAGAATCGAGAATGCAGTTTTGGAGACTCTGGATAAAGGGTTTCGAACGGGTGATTTATTCTCGATGGGAATGGTATGCATCCTACCTTAAATGGAACGATACGTTAGGATTATGTTAAAAAGTAGAATAAGTTAGAAGAATAAAACAATTTCTGGATGATAAAAATTGAAAGTCGTGATTGAGAGAAAGAAACTTATTGATGTCAGTCAGAATTAGCTGGTTATATGATCATGATAATCCTCCAAATAACTAGAAGGATTCTGTCAGAATAATCTAGCTGAATCATCCAGATTAATTAGGAAAGGAAAGAGCTTTTTCTTTTTCATTGAGAAGCAATATGAATAACTTACTCCCAAGATATATGTGACAATTGACAAACCAAATAATTTGTGGTAGCTTGTACATTACTGCAAAGGAACCTATAACCTTACATAAGGCATGTTGATTGGCCGGACCAATAATCAGATAATTTCCAATTTTCGTCCCTGTGCTGAAGTAGGAAATCTTTTGCTAGTTAGTTTGGACCTATCATGTGCTTGTTAGCATCTGACACTGATTTAGTGGCTCTTACTTTTTCATAAATTCATAATGGTTAATAGATGATGATGCTTTTAGTTGCTTTCACCGCAAATCAAGAGTCATAAATGTTATATTCCCTTGCTGAAGATTCTCTGGTAGTTAAGAACGTAAAACCGCCTGACAGACTATCTACAAGCCATACAAATCCTTCAGGACTAGTAACAACTATATGAGCTAGATGTGATGATGTATATAAATCTTCATAATAGGTAGGATTGATGCCATGATCTTAATATTGGGGTTATCGATCCTAGTCTCTGGACATACTAGCACTTTTTGGTTGAACCGTGTTTAATCTGATGTATCTACTACACTAGATAATAGAATTTGCGTTTAATAATTATGTGGGAAGTTTCACATCTTTGCATGACAAATGCTAGTTGAAGTTCATGTATCTTTATGGTTTGATAGAGCAGTGAAGTTTTTCCATTTTTTTCTTTCTCCTCAGAGATTGGTGGGGTGCAAGGAGATGGGTGAAGAAGTGTTGAAGTCAATTGATTCTCAGCGACTCGCTGCAGTTTAGTCATTGAAGAAAATATAAGAATACTAGTTCTCATTTTTGTAGATTGGTGCTAGTTTCCTCTGGGTGTATATCTTCCTCTTGGAACTGCCAAACAGTCTGAAGAGCAAAAGGGTTATATGTTGTCAGGACTTTTAATTATTTTTTTTTGACAAGAAAAGGGAAATTTTCATAAAGATGTGTCACAAAAGAGGTGACTTGAGCAAATCAAGTTACAAAAGAGGTGACTTGAACATCCCAATTATAAATTAGAGTTGATAAGTTAAAACCAGAAAAAAAAATAGAATTAAGAGCCCAATTGTACAACAGTTTTTTGTTTTTTTTTTGTTTTTGATCGATCAGAAAATAGATTAAAATGCACACAAGCCGTGTGCGGGCGAATACAAAAACTAAGAGGGAAAAGCCCACAAAAGAGTGACAGATTTCTAAGAATACAAAGAAATTTTTAAGAGAACAAAGAGTGTTAACAAAAGAAGACACAACTTGTGAAACCTAAAAAACAAAGAGCAACCTGCAGACCGCAATGAGGACCATTGCTTAAAGTCATTTAGCAGATATGTCAACATCTTTTATAATTAAATCATCATGGGTTTTTTCAAGATCGCTAAACATTTCTTCACGATTAGTTTTCAAAGGTGGAAATTCTAATCCCCGTGAAGAACCAAACTCCACGAGTTTATCCGCGGATACTTTGTTAGGAGCTTTAGATAGAGGAGGCTTTTTCTTTTATAAACTTGAAAGAGTATCATTTGAAAACATACCTGTACCTTTAGATTTCATACTCAACTTCATACCAATACCTATAATTGGCTTGGCAAAGACGCTTTGCGGTACTTGCTTTTGGATCTTTCTGAGCTAACTGGGAAGTGACCACCTCATCTCCTCCTTCTTCTTCTCCTTCCCCTTCATCTTCTACTACTTCTTCTTCTTCAAAACCATGAAACTTGTTAAGGGATTCGAAACCCGGGGGATAGCGGGCTCAGTAGTTGAGGTGCTTGCAACTTCCACAAAGTCAATATGATTTAATTGTTTACTGCTTCTTGAAAAGCCATCATGTAACTCGGGAGGATAGCCATACCCGTCATTCCTTTCTCTCCACAAAGTCCACCATATGGAAAAAGGCAATAAGCTCAAATCCTTTTGGATCCTGACCTTACCCTTCTTAACACCCAGTTCCTATCAGGTGTTTCTTACATTCTTCGCTTGATCCTAAAGCTATTTAGAAAGTACAACCAAACCTTAGAATAAGTAGCACAATGCAAGAACAAACAGTTGGGATCTTTATAAAGGTAATCAAGAGTTGAAGCTATATTATAACAAACTTTTTTTTTTATCGGTCAAGTAGAAAATTCATTAAAAATAGGCATTTAAGAGGGCTACCTCAATCCAATGATTACAACCGAAGAAAAAAGGGGAACGAAAAGAGGATTTGGCTACTCAAGAAAAGAAACAAAAAAATACGGACTCCGGTATAAGGAATTCTATAAATAAATCACCATATTTGCCGTAAGCCTTAGCATTTTTGTGTTCGATTCCGTCCAAAAGAACGCTTGTAATTTGATATCTCTAACGAGACTCACCAAAGTTTATTTTTGTTATTGAAGATTGTTGCATTTCGCTCTTTCCATATGCACTACCATATAACAGCCGGGATGTTATTTTAAAAGTTTATCCATCGTCATTATCCTATCATGAGAAATAAGCTGAAGAAAGAAATCGGTTGTGTAAGGGTATTCACGGCTTCAAACAACATTGGCTGGAAAATTCGTCTCACCTTGATCCCCTTCGTCTCCAATTCCACCCTTTACCATATATTGACCATGACCACTTCCAATCCCATCGTCTCTATTATAACAAACTATCCACACCAAAAAAGAAACCTTAATGGGACCTTAGGGTTTCACAGTTGCTTGTTCGGAAAAGATAAAAAGCCTTTCATCTTTAAAGTATTTGCTACAAAAAAATTATCTTTGTATCTCTGTTTCATATTATTTTCTTCATTATCTATGGTTGGCTCACCGATTATCAGCAAAAAATTGAGCCACTTCTAATAGTTCTTGCTCATTCAGGTTTTTTGAAAAACCAAAATCTGAAGCAACATTAGGAGAAATCATTCATCAGTGCCATTTTTTTCTTTGAAAAGTTAAAGAGAGTTGGAAAAGCTATTTTAAGAAATGATGATTACTGGCCAAGTGCCATGCCAAAAAAAAGAAGAAGAATGCTCTCGTCATTTTTCAGGACAAAACAGTCATCTTTCCCCCAAAATCATTGACCTTCAATATACCTGTCCACAAGCTGTAACACACGGATCTGTTAGTATGATTAGAAAAAGAGCAGCAGTCGCACCACCAAATTTCTGGTTCATTATTTTTCTTCACAAAACTTGTTATTAATTAGTATACCTCCATACCCACTTAGCATGTATAGCCTTATTTACCAACTATTTAACTACAACTTCTTAATTCATAACCCTCTCATAAAATTAGGTATCGTTGTCGTGAATCGACAAGATGATCGATTAACTCATGAGAAATAAACCTTCTCTCATGAATAAGGAAGAGCTTAATAATTTATTTTCTTTCCTATTTAAATCCTTACAACCATTTTCAGGAAAGCTCTCCTCGTATCTCACTTATCCACCCAAGCACCACATTTGGTCGTTGGATGAAAAACTACCATAAGTAGAGTTATTTTCCTCTTCTCACTAAAAAGTCCTTACTAACAAAAGAAATGACACTTAAAAGTAAACATAAGTAAAACATTCCCAACATCCTAGAACCAAGGCCATAGGTAGATAACAATACCCTCCGGACCCTCCCCTTTTAAATTTTTTTGTCCTTAAGGATGAAATTTGGAAAATGAGCTATAACATGAGAAGTATCTTTCCTAGTTGCATCTTCTGGCTGAGAGCTTGCCCATTGAATGAGTACTTGAGGAACAAAAACATCAGCATGCAGAGCCACTCAGGAAGCCAAAACAACAACATGTTCAACACCAAAGGCACATTATGACCCACCAAGGGAAAGGCGTGGCAGCTAAGAGTTTGAATCCTAGAAAACAGGGTGAATCCTGGAACCACCAAGTAGTTTCAATCGATAAGTCGCAACTCCAATCTTCTGTAGAACTTCAAAAGATCCAAAGTACTCGGAGGAGAGTTTGAAATTCTTTGTCAAACCCAGAAGACTATCTATATGGTTGCAACTTCAAAAATACTTGATCACCAACTGACAAAGATCCTAAATTTATCAGCAATTTTTTTTTAATTTGGGCTTGTGCTTTGTCTAAGTTTCCTTGAGGAGCTGCAACATGTGATCTCTCTCTTGTAGATATTCTTGCACATAAGCAACAGAAGTGGTAATATGCACAGGAAAACTATATATGAAGGAATGTAGCCGTACAAAGCTTGAAATGGTGTCATATTGAGACTGATATTATAGTTGGTGTTAAACAACCATTCTTAAAGTGAAAATCGTTTAGCCCAGAGCTTAGGAGTAGTACATGTCATGCATATTAAGTATTACTCAAGGAAAGAATTAGTTCTTTCTGTTTGGTAATCAATTTGGGGATGGTAAGATATGTTGAGGTTTAATGTGGTACCCGAGGACTTGAATAGCTCCTGCCAAAACTGACTGACAAATATTTTGTCCTCATCAGACATCGTTGAAAGGGAATACCATGTAACTTTAAGATGTGGTGAAGAAACTATTTAGCTACTGTTGATGGTGGTTTTTAGCTTAGGGTTAAAATCGTAAAACTGTACAACTGACATGACGTCACTATGACCATTAGCACATTTATTGAACCGATCAGCATGCCTACGTAAGAATTATTAGGGTATCCTTTTTTTGTATCATGTTCCACGGAAGAACCCTTAACACTGACTGACATCATCTATGCCAAACCCTAATTCTCATGCTACCGCGCCAAGGCATGCCGACCATGCCAGCCGCACCACTGTGCCAATGGCAAACCATGCCAGCCACATCTCCGCGCCAAGGCATGCCGACCATGCCAGCCGCACCACTGTGCCAATGGAAAACCATGCCAGCCACATCTCCGCGCCAAGGCATGCCGACCATGCCAGCCGCACCACTGTGCCAATGGCAAACCATGCCAGCCACATCTCCGCGCCAAGGCATGCCAACCATGTTAAGCCGCACCATGCGCCAATGGCATGCCAAACCCTTGGCCCCACCATGCCAAGCCAACTGCACCTTTCCTTGACCCCAACCATGCTAGATGCACCATGCGCCAATGGCATGCCAAACCCTTGGCCTCACCATGCCAAGCCAACCGCACCTTGCCTTGGCCCCACCATGCCAAGCCAACTACACCTTTCCTTGACCCAAACCATGTTAGCTGCACCATGCGCCAATGGCATGCCAAACCCTTGGCCCCACCATGCCAAGCCAACCGCACCTTGCCTTGGCCCCACCATGCCAAGCCGCCCGTGCCAAACCCTTGGTCCCGCTATGCCAAGCCGTCCGCGCCATTTGCCTTGGCCCCACCATGCCGGCCTTCCCTATGCGGCTACCAAAACGAAGTCGTGCGACGATCAACGACCACCCTTCAATCCTAGATGCAAATCCTAGTCGTCCAAGGTCGCCAAACAATGCATGGTAACCTTTGGCCCAAAACCCTAGTTTTGGCCACGCCAAACTGCGCCAAGGCATGCCATGCCACATGTGCCAATGGCATGCCCACCACCTTGCGGCGCCATACCATGCCGGCCTTCCCTATGCGGCTACCAAAAACGAAGGCGTGCGGCGATCAACGGCCACCCTTCAATCCTAGATGCAAATCCTAGAAGGTCTCCAAACAACGCATGGTAACCTTTGGTCCAAAACCCTAGTTTTGGCCACGCCAAACCGCGCCAAAGCATGCCATGCCACATGTGCCAATGGCATGACAACCACCTTGACGCACCATACCATGCCGGCTTTCCCTATGCGGCTACCAAAAACGAAGGCGTGCGACGATCAACGGCCACCCTTCCATCCTAGATGCGAATCCTATCCATCCAAGGTTGCCAAACAACGCATGGTAACCTTTGCCCCCAAACCCTAGTTTTGGCCACGCAAAACCGCGCCAAGGCATATCATGCCACATGTGCCAATGACATGCCAACCACCTCGCCATGCCACGCCATACCGGCCTTCCCTATGCGGTTACCAAAACGAAGCCCTGCAACAATCAACGACCACTTTTTCATCTAAGGTGTAGATCTTAGCCGTCCAAGGTTACCAACTAACGCATGGCAACCTTTGGCCCTAGTTTGGTCGCGCCTAAACAAATCCAAAACCCTAACTTTTGGCCGCGCCTAAACTAGGCCATATTAAAGCCATACTGATCATGCTTTCATGCCACTGGCTACCAAACGAAGGGTTGCAATAGTCAACAGCTACCTTTCCTCTTAAGATGCAAAATCTCGACCGTCGAAGGTCACCACCGAGCTGGCAAGTCTCCCAAGCTCAACTTTTCAGACAACAACAACGTGCTACATGTTTTCCATGAAAACACTCGAGACATCAACGCATGTCACAAACTGGGGGATGCTTATTGGGTATTGGTTTGGCGGTTTACAACGTGCGGCGTACACTACGCCCGTTATAAGAAAGTGTCATAAGGATGAGGCGGTTAGTAAATACAGGGAGTAATGGTGAAACACTTTCTTTTATAGAACATCAATTCCAGGCGTTACCGGTTACCACCTCCTCCCATTTACTCACCCGTTTTCCATTTCTTAATGAGACCAGAGTACGTTTCACTTCGACTTGTATAAATAGGCATTACCTATTTCCACCGAACAACATGTTCAGGTCAGGAGCATACAACACTCAGAAAACATTTGCTAGATTTTCATCTGTTTGCTTCCCATTTTCTGATACAAGTCGTAGAAAACAACTACTCTTCCAGAATCAACTATTCTGGTCTCAACACTTACTTCGCTTCCCTCCCCAAAACCAACCCTTCTTCTTCACTTTGTGACCGAAGCAAGTTGGAACGACCATTTCTTGGTTTAGGCCGGATTTGTATAGATTGATCTCTCGAATATAAAATACTCCCTTGCAGTACATTGTTTAGGGTTTAAATTCGTTTCTCACCCACACACCCGAAATTACCAAAATCGGCAGAAACCGTTTCACCCTCAAACAATTGACGACCACAGTGGGAGATTGATCTTTCGGTTACAATTTCAATTTTCAATCCTCGATCTCATACTTCAACCTAGACGTCAGGACGGTAGAGGCAAACGATCCGCTCAGGGATCGACGACTCAGCTACCAGACGGCCCGATACGATCCGCTCAGGGATCGACGACTCAATTACCAGACGACCCGATTACCAGTCATGACACCGCAAGGGGCGACTGGGGACTTCCCAGAGGTTAAAAGCAAACGATCCCTAGGGATCGACGACTCGATTATCAAGTGACTCAGGGACGACTGAGGACTTTCCATTATCGCGGTGCTTCCCACAAAACTCGGACTTGCACCTGACTCATTTTTCGTTAGTAGATTCAAAAAATCGAGTAAGTCTTTCCTAGACAAAATACATGGTTTACTATTTCAAGTTTTCACGGGAATGATAAAATCGATAGCCTGTTATATTTCATCCCATGTCATCTACCGACACACAACGTTCACAGTTCCATGTCTTCCCTGTGATGTTTGTGTTAGTTACAATCATAACCAAAAACGGCATCATCCTAAAACAGTTCATCCCGAATATTAATCCAAAACCCTCATAGGTAACACTTGTCTATCAACCCAAAATCCAGAAAATCAAACCATAAACCAGGCGCTTTGTTTGACTTACAACAAAAAAGAAGAAGAGGAAAACCCTAACGCTCGGTTCTTCGTGGAATCAGTCCATACGTACCCACTTTGCATAATACTGATTACCCGTCACTATTCATGAGGTAGCCGACGCTACTATAGTGATATTCAAAGAGGAATTGTTTACGATGAATTATTTCTACAAGTTTATGAAAGGCATCCCTACGGCTAGGGTTTACACCAGTTCAGAAGAACAATATTTCTACAGATTTATGGAAGGCATACTTATGGCTAAGGTTTGCACCAACACAAGAAAAACAAGAAAACAAATTGAAAGAGAAACGCTAGAGTACATACCTGGAATATGCTTTCCCACTTTATTGCTACCGCGCCATGCCAAGTTAGCGCCTTGCCAAGCCAGCGTCCACGCCAAGCCAGCGTCCACGCCAAGCCAGCGCCCATTCCAAGCCGATCTAGCGCTAACATCTTGCATCCATCCAGCGCTAATAACTTTCATCTTTCCAGCACCAGCAGCTTGCATCTCTTCCAGCGCTGACAGCTTGCATCCTTCCAGCGCTAACAGCTTGCATCTTCCCAGCGCCAGCAGCTTGCATCTTCCCAGCGCCAGCAGCTTGCATCCTTCCAGCGTTGCTCTTGAACGCTCAGTAGAAGGGAATCAACAATCCAATTTCATCACACGTATAGATCAGGAACGACTTCTCCAAAATCGATGCAAGGAGATCAACAACCCCCGTGAGTTCACAAAGACTCTCTTCCCATCAGGAGATGCATGATTTCAGGGGACTTCGCCCACAAAATTGTGCAGTCTATGGTGGAATATTTATGAGAGATTTTATATTTTACCAAGGCGCAACGTCAAGACATGTTTGCAGCCCTCAACCGCGCTGTGTCAGGAAAACATCTATTTTCAGCCAAGAAGCCGTTCCCAAACCCATACCTCTCTTGGAAAGCACGATAGATGGAACTGGGAACTCCTAACCACTGTTCGCTTGAAGGGTGTCCAGTTTGACAGCACACTGATTGACGCATCCTCTCTGCTTCAACGTCCTCTAGCAGCGGCTCCGCTTCAACGTTCCCTTCAGCAGCCGCTCCGCTTCAGCATTCTCTCCATAAGCTGCTCCAGGATCGAAGTCGAAGCTTCAGAGTTTGTCTTCTTAAGTTTCAACATCCTCTCCAAGAGCCGAAGACGCCTCAACACCGGTTCCTCCTGCCAAGGATCGTACCGGGGCCGCTACTCCATCCTGCAAAGGGTCGTACATCCACGCTCCCCATGTCAAGGATCATGATCGTAGCCAGCCAATCTTCGTAGTCATGACCTCCTTTTGATCCATCCCGCCAAAACTCATGATCATGGACAGTTTGCTCGCTTATGCATCCAGCCAATCCTTTTACTTCCATGGATCCCCATACAATTCCAACCAACCTACTTTATTACCACGACAATGTAGTCTCTTCTGATTACATATGATACCAAGAACTGTTACCACTCATTTGTTGATACCAGCCAGAGCTTCACCACAGCAGCAATCGCTACAAAGATAAAAACATGTAAACCATACTTGGGGACTGAGGATATACACATAATCCCTTCACTGTCAAAGCTCAGAAGATACAGTCAACCAAAAAGCCATAGCCACAACAAGGTCATCTATTCTTTAAGGGTGCAGCGCAATAATATCATCACCTCTCTGTCTAGAAGACGCCTTCAACACTTTGCGAGGCCGCGGAGGATCCCAAGCCTGCTTAGAGGAAAACAACTTCAGAAACTAAAGAAAAATGCGACTGGGGACTGCTCATCGCACTCGACGACCATCAAAAACTCATGAGATAACTCCAGAGACGCGACTGAAACATTTTCTTGAAGAAATAGAGGAAGCCACGATAAACAACATAAATCTCTCATTTGTACCTCTTCGCTATCCAGAATATTTCGTCCATGTGATATTCTGAGCATCCCAGCGTCGCATCCAAAAGAATACAATAAGCTTGTATGAAACCCCGTGGACGTGGAGTCAAGACGATGCAATGAAAGTAGGCTACACATGGGGAATACCAGCATGAGACGCTTTCACTCCTCTCAACCAGATTATTTCTGATTTCAACATTATCACTGTCGAAGTTTTACGAGCCATGGGAATTTCCCAACACAAAGCTGTACATATGCATCAAAGACTCCAGAAGCACGCCACAGACATACATTCACATGTTCGTCTGTGCCATCGGATCTAACAGAAATATAATTGGGGACTGCTCACCGCATCTCATTCCATACGATAGTCCAAGATTCAGAAGATGGTTCGAAGGATGTCTCTTGGAACAAAGTTCTTGAGGACTTGATAGCAGCACGTCGGTAACGAAACGCCTCCCAACTCATCTATTTCATCCAGTGGCTCCGGAAGATTTCGACCATACAAGCATCCACAACATACTGTCATCGGATCATAAGGTTCAGGACTGAACAACTAAAAATTAAGGATGGACCGACAACGCAACCACATTCATCCGTCCCAAGAATGCAATGGAGTTTGGTAAATTTTGGAATCCACTAGAGAGACACTGCAGACGAAAGCACAGGTCCGGACGAGCGACAGAAAAAAGAAGAAGGTCAATACCTCTTTTCATATGGACGGAGTTTCTAGAGTTCGCACAGAATAAAGTTTCCTTCTTGCTCCATGAACGGGAATAGATGACTCGGCGCGACTATGTTACCCCGAGCCCGCAACATCCCTCCTGAATTCTTCCTGAGTTTCACTGTCGGGACGTTTTCACCTCCTAAACGAGCTCAAAATCTAAATATTCCCTCGTAGATCCTTTTCCAGTCAGATGGAGGGGTGGACCATCAAAATCCGAGTTCGTACGAGAATTCTACAACGATTTTAGTAAGGAGCGCTAATTAGGGTTTCGGCATCCCAAACCCTAATTTAGACAAAGTTGCCAGGCGCCATCACTATCATTTGATAACCGAAGTTCCAGCATCATCACTATCGCTTGGTAGACGAAGTTCTGAAACCATTTTACACCATTCTGTGGACTGAAGACAGTTTCCACCATTTCGCGGACCGAAGCCAGTTTCCTCCCATTCCAAGCCGACCGATGCCTGCGTCTCCCATTCCAAGCCGACCAACGCGTGCGGCTCCCATTCCAAGCCGACCTACGCCTGCGACTCCCATTCCAAGCCGACCGACGCCTGCGACTCCCACTCCAAGCCGACTGACGCCTGGGGCTCCCGTTCCAAGCCGACCAACGCGTGCACTCCCATTCCAAGCGTACCGACGCCTGCGGCTCCCATTCCAATCCAACTGACGCCTGCGGCTCCCATTCCAAGCCGACCAACGCCCTGCGGCTCTCATTCCAAGCCGACCAATGCCTGCGGCTCCCATTCCAAGCTGACAATCTACATCCCACCACTTCACGGTCTATCCAGCAACACCACAAGTAGAATCTATGCAAGGCCTCCAACACGAGAATCAGGAACTCTCCTGACCATCTTTCCACGACTTGGTGTTTCGATTTTTGTCCTTGCCCGTCACCATCTTATGCTTATCTCGCAACAATTCTCCTGTTCCGAGCTAAGCAGGGGACTTAATGTTGATGGTAGTTTTTAGCTTAGGGTTAAAATCGTAAAACTGTACAACTGACATGACGTCACTATGACCATTAGCACATTTATTGAACCAATCAGCATGCCTACGTAAGAATTACCATGGTACCTTTTTTTGTGTCATGTTCCACGGAAAAACCCTTAACACTGACTGACATCATCTATGCCAAACCATAATTCTCAAGCTACCGCGCCAAGGCATGCCAACCATGCCAGCCGCACCACTGTGCCAATGGCAAACCATGCCAGCCACATCTCCACGCCAAGGCATGTCGACCATGCCAGCCACACCACTGTGCCAATGGAAAACCATGCCAGCCACATCTCCGCGCCAAGGAATGTCGACCATGCCAGCCGCACCACTGTGCCAATGGCAAACCATGCCAGCCACATCTCCGCGCCAAGGCATGCCGACCATGCCAGCCGCACCATTGTGCCAATGGCAAACCATGCCAGCCACATCTCCGCGCCAAGGCATGCCAATGCCAGCCGCACCACTGTGCTGATGGAAAACCATGCCAGCCACATCTCTGCGCCAAGGCATGCCAAACATGTCAGCCGCACCACTGTGCCAATGGCAAACCATGCCAGCCACGTCTACCGCGCCAAGACATGCCAACCATGCTAAGTCGCACCATGCCATCCACGTCTACCGCGCCAAGACATGCCAGCCACGTCTACCGCGCCAATGGCATGCCAAATCCTTGGCCCTGTAGGATCAGAATCTCGCAACGACAACGTTTCAGCGAAATCATCAATGACATTACAACAACAGCGTCGCAAAACAATTTCAGAAATGATATAATAAATGACGTCAGCTAAAATCATGAGAAAGACGTGATGGTCCTGCGAAAATTAGAGAGTTTGCGAGATTAACATTTATATGGTTGCGAGAATGTCGCAAGTCATATTCGAAAATAAAGGACATATTAGCTGTCATCCACTATGTACTTCCCTATAAATAGTCGTTCAGTTGTAAAGGAAGGAGAGAGATCTTTTTTGAGTAAGAAACAAGTAAATAGGAGAGAGAAAGTTGAGAGCAGAGATCATTCTTGACTTCTTTATCTTTCTTGTAAGAACATTCAAAGATTTATCAATAAAATTAAGAGTGTAAACCTAAAAATGAGTTGAACAACAATGAAATCATACGTGGGGTGTAGTGTAGGATTTCCTGCAACTACAGGCCCCACCATGCCAAGCCAACCGCACCTTTCCTTGGCCCCAACCATGCTAGCCGCACCAGACGCCAATGGCATGCCAAACCCTTGGCCCCACCATGCCAAGCCGCCCGTGCCACACCCTTGGCCCCATTATGCCAAGCCGTCCGCGCCATTTGCCTTGGCCCCGCCATGCCGGCCTTCCCTATGCGGCTACCAAAATGAAGGCGTGCGACGATCAACGACCACCCTTCAATCCTAGATGCAAATCCTAGCCGTCCAAGGTCGCCAAACAACGCATGGTAACCTTTGGCCCAAAACCCTAGTTTTGGCCACGCCAAACCGCGCATGCCATGCCACATGTACCAATGGCATTCCCACCACCTTGCCGCGCTATACCATGCCGTCCTTCCCTATGCGGCTACCAAAAACGAAGGAGTACGACGATCAACGGCCATCCTTCAATCCTAGATGCAAATCCTAGCCGTCCAAGGTCGCTAAACAACGCATGGTAACCTTTGGACCAAAACCCTAGTTTTGGCCACACCAAACCGCGCCAAGGCATGCCATGCTGCATGTGCCAATGGCATGCCAACCACCTTGCCGCGCCATACCATGCCGGCCTTCCCTATGCGGCTACCAAAAACGAAGGCGTGCAACGACCAACGACCACCCTTCAATCCTAGATGCAAATCCTAGCCGTCCAAGGTCGCCAAACAACGCATGGTAACCTTTGGCCCCAAACCCTAATTTTGGCCACGCCAAACCGCGCCAAAGCATGCCATACGAGGGGTGTAGTGTACGATTTCCTGCAACTACATAATGACGCTAGAAACAGGGACTTGAAGATCAGAAAGTTGAAGATTGTTGATTGATAATATCCAAGTCAAGAAAGTGATTAAACAAATCAGTGAATCAGTTAGAAGAAAGATGAATAGAATTAGTGAAAATTGCAAAAGATTGGAGTGTGATATGAAAACGATGATTAATGAATTCCATGAAAACATCAAAGGAAGAATACATAAACGAAATTTTGAAGGAAGGAAAGTTATGGCGGTAGAAAAAACATCACCCTTGAAAGATTGGGAAAATCAAAAAATTGCATTCATGGCGGAAGAAATACCAAAAGAAAATTTGAACCACACATCTCCGTTGGTCATCACAGTGCCAATTAAACGAAAAGAGAATGAGACAACAATAAAATCCACAAGAGAATGGATGTTGAACAGAACTTTAATCGATACAGGAAGTTCAGTTGATATAATATTTTGTCACGCATTCCGGGAATGGGATTTAAAGATGAAGAAATGTCCAGTTCAACATACTTTGTTCACGGTTTTGGAAAATCCACAACAAAGCTTGAAGGAGAGATAGTGGTACGAATTCCACTTGGAGAAATCGAAACACATGTAACATTGTGCGTGGTGGATATGGAATCGCCATATAATATGTTATTAGGAAGATCATGGATACATGAGATAAAAGTTGTAGTATCAACGTTGCATCAATGTATTAAATTCCTTACTCCAAATGGAATAGGTGAAATCATAGGAGATGTTGACAATGCGAAATTATGTCATCAAATTGAAGTCAAACATTATGAAGGACAAGCAAAAAAGAAACAATTTCGCAGAAAGTTGGCAAAGGAAGCAAAGAAGGAAGAAGAATTTAGAGTATATATGATAAGGGAAAAAGAAGGCAAAGGAATACCCAGCGAAATTTCGGAAGAAGGAAAAGGACCCATAAAAACAATAAAATAACCAACACCAATGGGAGAACCTAAACCCACTTACACTGCCGCAGAACCAACAAAAGAAATAAACGTTGGGAATATAGAAGAACCTCTAATATTGAGAATTGGAACCAAAATGGATATGGAAGAAGAAGAAAGAACTGTTAACTTGTTGCGAGAATATAAAGATGTTTTCGCAGGAAACATGGATGAGATACCAGGAATAGATCCATCAATTACATGCCACAAATTGGAGATTAACAAAAATGTGAGACCATTTAAACAGAGAATAAGAAAAATTGCAACAACTTACCATTCCCAAATAGAAGAAGAACTACAGAAAATGCTTGAGGGAGGAATTATAAGAGAATCTAAATACCCAGAATGGATCGCGAATATGGTCATTGTCCCAAAGAAAAACAAAGGAATCAGCATTTGCATAGATTTCACTGATTTAAACAAAGCTTGCCCCAAAGATAGTTTTCCGTTACCAGATATTCCTCAAATGGTGGAATCCGCAGCGGGAAATGATAGGGTGTCATCTTTAGATAGATACAAAGGGTATAACCAAATCCCTCTCGCTGAAGAAGATCAAGAACATACTGCTTTCTTTGCTCCTAGAGGTTTATATTGTTACACGAAAATGCCATTTGGTTTGCGAAACGCAAGAGCGACATACCAAAGAATGGTAGATAAGGTGTTCGCAAAATGGATACACAAAACATTAAAAGTATACGTGGATGACATGTTAGTAAAGAGTAAAGAATCTAAAGACCATGTACAAGACCTGAGGGAGATTTTTGAGCAAATGCGGCAATATAACATTAAATTGAATCCAGAGAAGTGTACTATTGGAGTTGCATCGGGAAAATTTTTAGGCTACATTGTATCAAAAGAAGGAATACAAGTTGATCCAGAAAAAGTGCAAGCAGTTCGTGACATGCCAACACCAGCAACAATAAAAGATGTATAGAAGTTGAATGGGATTCTAGCTTCGCTGGGGAGATTTATTTCACGATCATCAGACAAATGCAAATATTTTTTCGATATACTCAAGAAGGGTGCGAAATTTAAATGGACTGATGAATGTGAAAAAGCTTTTCAAGGAATTAAAGAACATCTTATGAATACAACTATTTTACAAAAGGCAGAATCAGGAGAAGAATTATTGATCTATCTTGCGACGACGTCGCATGCATTAAGTGATGTATTACAGCGAGTAGACGCAGCAGTGGAAAAACCCATTTATTACATTAGCAAAACTTTTAATACTGCTGAGAAGAATTACTCAAAGATTGAAAAATTAATCTTAGCATTAGTTTACGCATCGTTTAAGCTTCGCATATACTTTCAAGCACACAAGGTAAAGGGATTAACAAAAGTACCGATTGAATCAGTGATGAAGAATTCTAAAAGATCAGGAAGAGTGGAGAGATGGAATGCTTAAGTAGGCCACTTTCATATTAAATATGAAATTTTGTTTTCACCAAAATCACAAGTTGTTGCAGATTTCTTGGTAGAATTTCCTTTAGAAGAAGATGAAGCAGTAGAAGAAATGATGGATGTAGAAGAAGAACATGGAGATCCAAAAGATTTATTAACAGAACCAAATAGATGGGAGATATTGGTAGATGGATCATCAAATGGAGAAGGAAATGGAGTTGGAATTGTTTTAATTTCGCCAGAAGGAATAAAAATGGCTTTTTCATTCAGATTGGAATTTGCATCCACTAATAATGAAACAAAATATGAAGCTGTGATACATGCATTAAAATTCGCAATAGAAATGAAACTAGAAAATGCCAGGATTACTAGTGATTCGCATCTAGTTATTCGCCAAATAAAGGGAGAGTATACTACAAATGAACCATCCTTGAAGAAATACAAGAAGCTGGTTGAAGAATTGTCAGTGAAAATCCCAAAAATAAGATGGACGCACATTTCAAGAAAGGATAACAGACTCGCAGACGCTTTTGCTTTTATCTCAAGCATGATGACAGATCCAACTACGAGATGCATAAAAATACAAACACTTTTGTCACTATCAATCAATAAAGAAGAAGAAGACGCGGACGTGATGATAATAGACAATGAAAAAGAAGAACAAATGAACAATATCGCAGACTGGAGAAGGGAACTTCATGCATATTTGGCGAAAGGAGAAACACCAAGAAATAGATTGGAAACACACAAGTTAAAAATGCGTGCAACAAATTATGAATTAAGAGATGGGTTGTTATACCGAAAGTCCTTTAATGGACCATCACTCAGATGTTTGACACGAGAGGAAGGAGAAAAGGTGCTAAAAATGTACATAGTGGGGATGCTGGCAATCATAGTGGAGGAAGGTCTTTGGCACATAGAGCAAAAATGCAAGGTTATTACTGGCCATACATGCATGAAGATGCAAAACAAATATCAAGACATTGCGAAGACTGTCAGCGGCATGGAAAGAAAATACATGCACCTGGAGCACCATTGTCATCTTCAACTAGTGTATGGCCTTTTGGAAAGTGGGGCTTAGATATTGTGGGGCTATTTTTACCAGGATCTGGACAAAGAAGATACTTAATAGTCGCAACAGATTAGTTCACAAAATGGACAGAAGTGAAGGCAGTACAACATATTCGCGACAAAGATATCTTTACATTCATATTCGAAAATATCATTTGCAGATTCGGAATTCCTGCACAGTTAGTATCTGATAATGGGAAACAATTTGAAGGACAGAATATAGAAATGCTACTTAATGCATTCAAGATAAATGTGAAAATCTACTCCTTTGTATCCACAAGCTAATGGGCAAGTAGAAGCAACAAACAAAACAATTGCAGATATATTAAAGAAGAAATTGGAAGGACATCACAGAGCATGGTGCGAACAAGTACATGCAGTATGGGCTTATAATACAACTAGAAGAGAAGCTACTGGAATGTCACCTTTTTGTTTAACATACGGAGTTGAAGCGGTGTTACCAACAGAAGTTGTTATTCCGACAACAAAAAGAGAAGCTTGGGAGAAAAATCTTAGTGCGGGCTTGATTTTAAATAAACTTGATGAGTTAGAAGAAACAAGAGAAAAATTTCAACATATGGAGAATTATCAGCGAAGATAGCCCGAGAATATAATAAACGTGTCAAAATACGCGAATTTCAACCAGGAGATTTAGTTCTGCGAGAAACACCTATATCAGCGAGAAAATGGTGGAAAATTAGCGAAAAAATGGGATGGACCTTACATCATTAAGGAGATAGTTGGAACAAGCTTATAGATTAATGGATCCAGAAGGAAGAGATGTTGGTCATAGATTAGACAGACCATGGAAGGTTGTACTTAAAAATATTATCCGTAAGAAGCTTTGAGAAGTTATGATTTGAAAGAATAATTGCAAGATTACTCATATCAAAACAAGATCATGATGTGCGAAATTTTCGCAGAGATAATTACAGAACAATGACATAAAAGAAAGGGGCGAACCTTTATGGCGTACACCTAGTTCGCGAATAAAATTTCGCAAGAGGCAAATGTAAGACCTAAAGTACGTCATATTAGGGGGTACCTGTTACATGGCTCAGGGAAAGGCTACACCTCCACCGGAACCTGAGTCATGGAGATTTGGGGTCAATAAAGCCCATCCGGGAGAGGCACCTTGGATTCTCAGCTTAAGCATATGACTTGGGTTGGGTGACTAAGGTAATAAGGACTCTCCCAAGGAGTGCAGATCTGATCAAGGCGCCGAGGTACACGGTTGAGTCAAGAGTGCCAGGGACGTTTGAGGCGTACCTTGCCATTCTTGACAAGTTTTGGCTTATACTGCACTCGACCTGAAGAAAACCTTACTTAGGGTGCAGTCTCATAACCATAAACCCTACTGGTAAAAGGGATAAGAGGCTACGAAAACAACTGGTTGTTGTTAAGACTGGATGGGAAGAGCTAACCTTGTATGGTAGAAGTACGCCTCCTTGAAGGGGCAACCAGGGGGGAGATAAGGGCGGCACCCTCCATTAGGGAGCTGATAAGTGTCTTAAGACGCAAATTTCATGAGGATTTTTATTCGCAAGGATATTAAGGCTTGTCATATTTGTGCAACAATCCTGAAGAGGCAATAATACAAAATAAAAGGATAAGACGAGATCAATGGGTTTTCGCATGAAAGTGCGAAGACGTCCTGGGATTTCGTCGCAAGACGTCAATGTCATGGGACTTTATTTTCGCAAGAATATTTAGGCCTGTCATATTGTCGCAACATTCCTGAAGAGGCCATAATACAAAAAAAAAAGTTAAGGCAAGATCAATGGGTTTTTGCATGAAAGTGCAAGGACGTCCTGCGATTTTGTCGCAATGACAAGAGGTGGCATAGTAAGACCTTTAATTAGGAAGGCAAAATAAGACCATATGATCAAACAAAATATTTATAAGTACTCGTAACAGATTATTTTTTGCAAGAAAGATAATGAGAGGTAAGTATGGGAATCAATACACAAGAAGCATTATCTTTCTCATCAACAAAATATTAAAGGGAAAAGTTAACTCCAAAGTTGGTTGAAAAATGTAACTCGCAAAAGTAATAAAAATAAGACAGTTCAAGAAGACAGAGCTAAATAAGAAGATCAAGCTTCAGTATTAATTTCAGTAGCAGGAGATAACAGAAATTCTTCGCCAACATTCTCGCAAGCCTCTCCTTCATTTCGGTTTTGGTCTTCGCCTTGACTAGCATCTTGATTATCGCCAGCAATTACTTCTTCAGGAGAAATTTCTTTCTCATTCTGATTAACACCAGCGGATGCTTCTTTAGAAGGAACCTCTTCTTCATCTTCTAAGAAATTATCCTCTGCACCGCTTTCGTAATCATAATCACTATCAGCAGGACGAGGAACTTCATCATCATCTACTTCTAAAGGATCAATTGATGTAGGAGGAAGAGAGTTGGACAATAAAATGTCATTTACAAGGACTTCAGCCCGGAGATGAACTTGGCTAAGAAGTGTTCTCTGATGATTCCTATCTTGGATATCCTTAAAATAAGCAAGATAATCAAGTCTTCTTTCTGCTCGGTCGCGAGAACCAGTAAGGGTAGAGACGAGCAATGCATTTTCTTTGCGAATCTTGGCATATTTAGCCTCCAAAACAGAAATAGAAGAATGAAGATTCTTCTCAGACTCTGCGAAAAATAGAATACAAAATTTTATTAAGATAAGGAATTCAGAGAGATATGACAAAGAAAAGCTAATTAAGGCAGTCAAACTATTATGAATACCTTCCTTTTGCGAAATAAGGTGTTGAATCAAGGACAAACAACTATTCTCCCAACGATCCATTGCGTCATCAAATTTATCTCCAACTAAACCTTTAAGTCGAGACTGAAGATTTTTCTCTTTAGAAATAAGAAAGGCGTTTTTCTTCGCAAGATAAGAATAAGATTCTTCTAATTTGGAATATTGTTCTTTAAGATGATTCGCCTTTACACTTAAAGCTATTCTACCTTGAATGAGTGTATCTCTTTCAGCGATAGATGACTTTGTTACTTCTTTAAGTTTATTTCTCAAAGAGCGAAGAGATTGCTCTTGGTCATCACATACTTTTTGAAGAATACTAAGTTGTTGCGAAGATATCGCCATCTTGTTTAACTAAGTTCTCTTCTCTTGGGACAAGGTTTTATTCTCATCTGATAAAGTTTCCATCCCTAGATTAGCTTTGGTTAAAGGATAAGAAAGACGAGATACTTCATTACTTAATAAATCTTGTCTTTGAATTAATTGGGTATTTTCATTGGTAAGATTATTTATATGATCAAGAAAATATGAATAGAGGTTATCTAATTGGTTATATTGATCCATCAAGATTTCTTTATCAATACGAGCTTCTTCAAAAGCAGATTCAAATTGATATCTCTCCATTATTCGTTTCTGGTTTAAAGCTTAACATGCGAAAGAGGGATTTCAAGGATAATTAAATATGGGAAGGATAAAACCATTCAAAAGGCAAATTAAAGATACAGATAAGAAAATGATACCTCTCAATTCATCATTCTTCTTGCGAAGATTATCACGATCCAGTAAAACATTCTGAAGCTTCTGATTTTCGAGACGAAGAGCATTACATTCTTTTTCCAAATCTGTCTGCGAAGCAGCTCTATCAGAACCCAAATGCTTGCTCAGAATTTCACAAACATTAGACTTGATGGGATCAGTAGAAGACTTCTTGACATCATCCAGAACTTCAAATAAAACTTTGAAGGCAATATCTATCCCTTCCACTGTTTCTTTCGAAAGAGGAAAAGACTTAGGTAAAGAACTGGTGGAGATAGAAGGTTGAGAAAAAATTTCAATGGGAAGAGAAGAGGTTTCATTTATAGCAGGATCAACAAGGGGAGTTTCAATCATTGAGAGGTCAGCTAAAGAAATGAAGTCTGAGGCAGCTTTTTCGCGAATTGGAGACAAAGGTTTATCTTGTGAAGATGTCGCAGAAGATTTAGAAGAAATGAGTAAGTGGAAGGGAACAGAAGTTGGAACAGTTTTAAGGTGGCGAGATTTCTTGTTTGGTTTATTAACATCTTTATCACCCTGCGAATTACAATCTAGATAAGAAACAGAGGCAACAATATTGTTATTATAAAAGGATAGTGTTTCTTACTACCTTCTCATTCGCAGACTTTCTTTTATGCGCAACAACCTTATGATGCGACTTGGGAATGTTAGGGTTCTGAACTGTAAATCTAGTGTTGGAAGAGCTTTTGCTGAAATAACAAGAGTATGGGAATCACATAAACAACATCAAATAAGACAATAAACAAGTTCAATTTCAGCAAAACTCATAAAGAAGAAAAAAGAAAAATAACCTTGATGAATCCATGGAAGATAATAGCAGGGAGATTGTTTCGAAGAAAATTATGAACTATAAAGATTTGCAGAAGAAATATTATGAAGATGAAGAAGAAATTAAAAAGATTGAAGAAGAAAGAAGAAAAGTTGCAATAATGGAATTTGCAGAAGAACGATGAAGTTGCAGAGAAGATAAAAAGAAAGAAGAAGAGAGTGAAAAGGAATATATATAGAGGGAATTTATCCTCGAGAGAATAAACACGATTAATACGGAAAGATATAAGCGGTTAAAAAGTAACGGTTACAAAAGACGTGTCGAGAAATAAATGGAAGAAAGAATACGTGTAATAAATGCAGAATATGAAAAGATAAGCAGTTGCGGAATTTGTCACATCATTCTCTACTTTGTAGAGAAGATATGAGAAGAGGAAAGATGTAGGATCAGAATCTCGCAACGACAACGTTTCAGCGAAATCATCAATGACATTACAACAACAGCGTCTCAAAACAATTTCAGAAATGATATAATAAACGACGTCAGCTAAAATCATGAGAAACACGTGATGGTCCTGCGAAAATTAGAGAGTTTGCGAGATTAACATTTATATGGTTGCGAGAATGTCGCAAGTCATATTCGAAAATAAAGGACAGATTAGCATCATCCACTATGTATTTTCCTATAAATAGTCGTTCAGTAGTAAAGGAAGGAGAGATATCTTTTTTGAGTAAGAAACAAGTAAATAGGAGAGAGAAAGTTGAGAGCAGAGATCATTCTTGACTTCTTTATCTTTCTTGTAAGAACATTCAAAGATTTATCAATAAAATTAAGAGTGTAAACCTAAAAATGAGTTGAACAACAATGAAATCATACGTGGGGTGTAGTGTAGGATTTCCTGCAACTACAGGCCCCACCATGCCAAGCCAACCGCACCTTTCCTTGGCCCCAACCATGCTAGCCGCACCAGACGCCAATGGCATGCCAAACCCTTGGCCCCACCATGCCAAGCCGCCCGTGCCACACCCTTGGCCCCATTATGCCAAGCCGTCCGCGCCATTTGCCTTGGCCCCGCCATGCCGGCCTTCCCTATGCGGCTACCAAAATGAAGGCGTGCGACGATCAACGACCACCCTTCAATCCTAGATGCAAATCCTAGCCGTCCAAGGTCGCCAAACAACGCATGGTAACCTTTGGCCCAAAACCCTAGTTTTGGCCACGCCAAACCGCGCATGCCATGCCACATGTACCAATGGCATTCCCACCACCTTGCCGCGCTATACCATGCCGTCCTTCCCTATGCGGCTACCAAAAACGAAGGAGTACGACGATCAACGGCCATCCTTCAATCCTAGATGCAAATCCTAGCCGTCCAAGGTCGCTAAACAACGCATGGTAACCTTTGGACCAAAACCCTAGTTTTGGCCACACCAAACCGCGCCAAGGCATGCCATGCTGCATGTGCCAATGGCATGCCAACCACCTTGCCGCGCCATACCATGCCGGCCTTCCCTATGCGGCTACCAAAAACGAAGGCGTGCAACGACCAACGACCACCCTTCAATCCTAGATGCAAATCCTAGCCGTCCAAGGTCGCCAAACAACGCATGGTAACCTTTGGCCCCAAACCCTAATTTTGGCCACGCCAAACCGCGCCAAAGCATGCCATGCCACATGTGACAATGGTATGCCAACCACCTTGTCGCTCCATACCATACCGGCTTTCCCTATGCGGCTACCAAAAACGAAGGCGTGCGACGATCAACGACCACCCTTCCATCCTAGATGTGAATCCTAGCCATCCAAGTTTGCCAAACAACGCATGGTAACCTTTGGCCCCAAACCCTAGTTTTGGCCACGCCAAACCGCGCCAAGGCATACCATGCCACATGTGCCAATGGCATGCCAACCACCTCGCCGCGCCACGCCATACCGGCCTTCCCTATGCGTCTACCAAAACGAAGGTCTGCAACAATCAATGACCACTTTTTCATCTAAGGTGCAGATCTTAGCCGTCCAAGGTTACCAGCTAACGCATGACAACCTTTGGCCCTAGTTTGGTCGCGCCTAAAATAGGACATATTAAAGCCTTACTGATCATGCTTTCATGCCACTGTCTACCAAACGAAGGGCTGCAATAATCAACGGCTACCTTTCCTCTTAAGATGCAAAATCTCGACCGTCGAAGGTCACCACCGAGCCGGCAAGTCTCCCAAGCTCAACTTGCCAGAAAACAACAACGTGCTACATGTTTTCCATGAAAACACTCGAGACATCAACGCATGTCACAAACTGGGGGATGCTTATTGGGTATTGGTTTGGCGATTTACAGCGTACGGCGTACACTACGCCCGTTATAAGAAAGTGTCATAAGGATGAGGCGGTTAGTAAATACAGGGAGTAATGGTGAAATGCTTTCTTTTATGGAACATCAATTCCAGGCATTACCGTTTACCACCTCCTCTATTTACTCACCCGTTTTCCATTTCTTAATGAGACCAGAGTACGCTTCACTTCGATTTGTATGAATAAGCATTACCTATTTCCACCGAACAACAAGTTCAGGTCAGGAGCATACAACACTCATAAAACATTTGCTAGCTTTCCTGTTAGCTTCCCATTTTCTGATACAAGTCGTAGAAAACAACTACTCTTCCAGAATCAACTACCCTGGTCTCAACACTTTCTTCGCTTCCCTCCCCAAAACCAATCCTTCTCCTTCACTTTGTGACCGAAGCAAGTCTGGAACGACCATTTCTTGGTTTAGGACGGATTTGTACAGATTGATATCTCGAATCTAAAGTACTCCCTTGTAGTACATTGTTTAGGGTTTAAATTCGTTTCTCACCCACACACCCGAAATTACCAAAATCAGCGGAAACCGTTTTCACCCTCAAACAACTACATAAATGACAGAGAATGGATGACTCAAGGCAATGAAGTGATGTACTTAGTCAATCTGTCAACAAGCATCAAAATGGCAGATTTTCTGTTGGACAATATGAAATCCCCTCAATGAAGTCGATTGATATACATTGTCAAGTAGTATCTGGAATAGACAGAGGCTCTAGAAGATCAATATGAGAAATGTGTTCACTCTTGTTATGCTAACAAACTTCACAAACTGTTACAAATTGCATGATATCCATCTTCATTTTAGGCCAACAAAAATATGTCTTGGCTCTATTTTAAGTGCCGAACATACCCGAATGACCACTAATTGTTGAAGTATGGACTAAATGCACGATGAAAGTCTTAATATCCTTCCCAGAACCAATACATATTTTATATTTATACTTGAGATTCCCATGGAGGAGAGAAAAAAACTTGTGAGAAGGAGTGACTAGGAGTTGAGTTATAAGATGTGGGGTGTGGACTCATCCACATAGCTGCTAACAACATCTCGATCCCATTGAGGTTACTCCAAGGATAGAGAAAAGAATTCAAAGGAAGTATGAGAAATTATTTACAATGCATCAACAGCCTTGTTGTCAAGTCCTTTCTTGTACTTAGTAATATAATACGACCGTAAAAGTTCCATTAGCCATTTCTATTGTAAAAACAAAGTGATCCTTTGCTTCATATAGAACTTCTGACTCTAGTGATCGGTGTGGATAATAAACTGATTGTGAGACAAATAATGCTTCTATTATTGTATTGCCATATATATTTCCAACAATTCTTTCTCATAAGAATATAAAGCTAAGGCCTTAGGACCCAAGGATTTTCCACAAGTAATGATTCTATTGACGAGTGCATCAATAATTACTTGAATCTTGACAATCATCTTGATGATACTTCATCAAAATCTTTAATTAATGTGATGGATATACCATCGATTATTGAAAAAGTTAATGTTGATGTTCCAGATTCATCTCAAGTATCCTGGTATGCAAAAATTAGTCATGGGTTTTCTGTACCAAAATAATATCGCCATGTTGGCATCCACACCTTGGAAGGACATAATTATAAGTATTGTTTTAACTACAAGAAGAAAGTGAGATATGTCAACAAACTGCAAAGAAAGGTTGTAAGATTGGCGAATATGCTTTAACTCTTCCAAGAGTCAAATCAATCTAAGATTAGAAAAGGCTAAACTGTTTTCTTCTCAAAATTTCAATAAAAAACCTAAACATAAGGGAAAACATTAAAGTGTGGAGAGAACAAGAACCAAACGTTCTAAAATTCAATGGATCGATAAATCCAAGCATGAAGCTAATTGTGAGCCAAATATGCTCACCTAGCACAACTTAGTTATGCTAAAATGTGCATCCTCTTCTCACATACCCATTATTATTAAGAGGTAATATAAATGCATAGTAAAGTGTTAGAGCACTGCTCGGTCGAATTCTCAAACGTTTCTATCTCAAGCTTGTTTGTCAAGTTTAGTTGTCAAAACTATAAGTCTTGATTTCTAGTCTAGCTAAGTCTCGAATTAGGCTAAAAAGTGTAGTTGAACATTAGACTTCACGACGTTCAACGATCGAAGACGAAGAACTACTAAGGGGAGCTTGTGGAATTTCATCAACAAAAGGTATGTGGATACTTGAACTCATCTATCACTCAAAAGTCAATCTACTCTATCTCCTATTTGAAACAAAAGTCGTATAGCTATATAGACTTCGATTATACATATTTGGTATTTCGAGCGGAGTTTAACTCGCTTACATATTTCTCGAAATATGTGTTGGTAAGCTTTCCCTTTGACCAAGTTCATCTTATATTCTTGACGGAAGTCAATAGATGATCATGTGAAAATCGCCTTGTAACATCTTACATGATTTGTATGACACAGTCATTTGATGTAGACTCGGAATGTTTCATATTGATCATTCGATCACTTGAAAGTTGCTTTGAAGCTAATAGTTTGTGTGAGACGGCTATTCCAGTCTTTCGGGAATGTTTCAATAATTGAAATGGGAGTTTATAACGATTAACCATGATAAGATATAAACATAGTATGCGTACTTGCATATGTGTAGTCCAAGACTGGCAATCTAGTATGTATACCCGTATGCGTACTGGTTGGTCAGGTGAAGTCCGGGAGATATAGTATGCATACCGGTATGCGTACTGGCGAAGTAAGTTGAAGTCTGGGAACTTTAGTATGCGTACATGTACGCGTACTATATTCAACTGAGTTCGGATGTGAATGACAGTATGCGTACCCGTTTTCTTATTGGCGAACACAGTCCAAGTTCGGCTACTTAGGTATGCGTACCCGTTTGCATACTTGAGTAGGTTATGTTGTAAATCTGTTTTTTCATGAACTCATACATTTATATATTAAAGAATGCAATCTTTTGCAAACCGTGGCTATAATGTTCATGAACTGATTCGAGTGAATCAAAATCGATTTTGCTTCAATTGTGTCTTGTGTACTTCTATGAGAATATAAACAATTGAACAACTCTAAAACTAGTTTCATTTGAGTCATTTGAACTAGTTATGGTTAAGATGAATATGGTTGATATGAAAGTGTTCATATGGCTAACTTCGGTTAACTATGGTTGAGCCAACAAAGGTGCAGACATTTAGGTACGCTTACTCATATCTAAATGAAGTCACTTTTCCTTTGTGTGTAACAATCTAAGTTCGATCTAACGGTTGAAAGATATTAGCTTGAGTCTAATCAGGATTTTCATATAACTGTGAATATTGAATGCTTTGTTACCAAGGTAGCATTGATTGCAAACCCTGATTTGAAGACTATATAATGCAGAACTCTAGCAACTAACCTAATCCCCACACCTCATGTGTGATACTAGTTGCGACTAGAGTCGATTCTCCTTTAACCTTAGATTTTTTTCCGAAACCCTGTAGATTAACGACTTGACAACTTCATTGGGATTGTGAAGCCAGACCCAACTATTTTCTTTGTAGTTGCGTGTTCTGGTCTTGTTGTTTTCTATCGTGATTAATTACTATCTTATCTAAGATTGGCTCGAGATTTAATCTCCGATGGGAAAGATAAAAAAGTAGTCACAAAAATCTTCGTTTCATCGTTTGTGATTCCAAAATATCTTGTTTCACTACCATACAATTAAGATTATTGTGAGGTGATTGATATTTCTAGGCTTTTCTTTGGGAATATAAGTCCGGTATATCAATTGGTTCCTGTCACCTTGATTTATCAAAAGGCGGAACAAAACTCGTAGGTATTTCTGTGGGAGACAGATTTATCTATTCCTATAGACTTTTCGGTGTGAGACAGATTTGTTTATTAAAGTCTTCGACTTTGGGTCGTAACAACTCTTAGTTGTGAGTGGGATCAACTAAGGGAATCAAGTGCGTAGAGTCCTGCTGGGATTCAGAGACGTAAGGAGCGCAATTGTACCTTGATCAGAGTGAGATTGGTTAGGGCTCAACTGAAGTTAGTTTGTAGTAGGCTAGTGTCTGTAACGGCTTAATACAGTGTGTGTTCAAAGCTGGACTAGGTCCCGTGGTTTTTCTGCATTTGCAGTTTCGTCGTTAACAAAATTTCTGGTATCTGTGTTATTTCTTTTCCGCATTATATTTGTTTATATAATTGAAATATCACAGGTTGTGCGTAAGTTCAATCAATTGTGAATCCAACCTTTCATTGTTGATTAAATTGATTGACACTTGGATATTGGTTTTTGATACCGTCCAAGTTATTTCTTATATTCAATCAGACTCGCAAATTCCTGGTTGTTTGATTGCAGATTGAATTAAAAAATTGAGATATAACTCTTTGATGTACGTTTCTTAAGATTGAGTCTGACTGTCTAGTTGATTCTCTTGAAAGTATATTGGAGTTAGTCCATACAGATTGCTAAGCAAAATATTGGGTGTGGTTGTGAGACCCCTGCTTTTTCAATTGGTATCAGAGCATGCAAACATGTTTAAGACCTCATAAGTCTGTGTTTGTAGCGATTTGACTCTATGGACAATCGTGATATCTCAGATAAACGCATCATCATAAATAAAAGTTCTGTTTCCATAAAATCTATTAAAGAGAAAGATTCGTCTATCTCGAATTTAGATGAACATTATTTTCCAATGAAACAGGATTGCACTGATATGTGTTACCCCGATTACCTTTCGAACGAGTCTGACTCTGATGAAGAAAGAGATGCAGCCGAAGAGAGTAAAATGATTCTAAATCTTGTTAGAATCCAAGATGATATAATCAATCGGTTGAAAAACAATATCAATGCACTCGTGGGAATAGTAAAAGATCGTGACTCTAAATTAAAGGCTCTTAGCGAGGAAAACCGCGAAGTTTGCTCCTCACTCGAGGCGAAACTCAAAAAGGATGCTTTGGAAATCGAACATCTTCTGAGTAAACTCTCTATTCGAGGATTAACTAAAGATTTCACTATACCAATCGCTTCCGTCCCAACTGAAAATTTAGTTCCAGAAGCTAAATCGCAATCCCTTCCGATTGGAAAAGATGTGCTTGTGTCTTCCTCCATTCAAGGAATCTCCACATCACACAGAAGGAAGAAATCTCCCAACTATCGTGTTAAGTATGTTCACTCTAATCACTCAGGTGATTATAAAGTGTGTCTCTTTTGTGATTCAAAAGGACATGTTAAACAAATGAGAAAATCAAGGTCGAATGACAATTCTATTGTTTGACTTCAACACACCTTAGATTTAATTCTCAAATGTGTAACTAACATTCGTATGTCTAAACCAATTTGTTTTAGTACTCACCCTGTGAATCCTATCAGGAAAGTCAGTTCGATTTGTTCCTCGAATGTTCATGCATGTAACAGTAATCTAAAACACAATTCGTCCAAGAAGAGTTCAAGGATCTTCTTCATCTAAAACGGGAGATACTGTTGTTCTTGATGCGAATAAGGTTTCAGGAGAAGGAATGAAAAATGGAGGTATGAAAGACAACATAAATTTGAGAATTGAGGGATATAAAGAACTCATCAACCGTCTGTCGAATCCCTCTGATAAAAATCCTTCATGTAAGAATCCATATTATGCGTCGTATTTTGATGATAATAAGTTTTATGATAACTTTTCGCATCAAAACCGTTTTCCTCCAAAGAATAAAAAAAAGAAGGTTAACCGAAAACAACATTGATTTAATGAGCTCAAGGCTCATACTTCTGCTAATTAATCACAAGGTTGAAATCTCACTCACAAAAATCCTGGTTGAGTGAGATATGATCAGGTATACTTGATGGCAAAATGTTCTCTGATTGTCTAGCTGTTTTCTTATCGTTCACAAACATTCTTGTATAAGTATGTGTGTTGGTCTTGTCAATTTTTTTTTTTGATTCTTTCGTTTTTTGTTTTGAGTCAAAAATGCTACTCTTATGCTCTATAATTTTCTCCTGAGAATATAAAATTTATTGAGCTAAGACTTGTGAAAATATTCACTCGGTAAAATATTATCGTGCAAACAGTCTTTCCTTGGTTTGCAGTCTCTGTTGCGTTTATTTGCACGCCTATGGATCAAGCTTGTGTTCGTACGAGTATCCGTGCTACTTGTCACGAACCAACTATGGAAAGCCTAAAAGTTACCGTCCTTAAGAATCCCTTTAAATAAAAAAACCTATTGAGTTACGTACGCATACTCTAGGTTATTTTTTTTTGTCAAGAATGTCTTCGCCGTCTAGCACTGGTGGTTTTGCAAGAGGTTTTTTTTTATAAACGTATTGGTTTTGAGTCTAAAGGGAGGAAGAAAAGAACCCTAGTAGAAGATGATGATCAAAATCCCGATGACTCATGCTACTATTCTATACACATCAGGATGTTGAGAATGAGGATATGGTTTCTGCTGAAGTAGTTCATGATTTTCTTAAATACTTTGAGGAAGCAAAACTGCAACTCGTTGATACTATGAAGGGTCTTGATGTGTTAAGAACTGAGTTGAAAAAGGTTAATTCCGACCTTGTTCTCATGAAGACACATGTTAAAGATCTTCTCAATGAGGATGTCTTCTCCGAAGAAGCAGTGGATGCTGTCAATCACAAGCTCAAAGGACTCAAGACTCGTGGGGTTCCGGAAGTAATCCTTGATTTCCGTTCATGATCGGTTATGTTGGTTTAGGAGTCTTTTGATTTTTTTGCTTTTTGTCTTTATTTTGTCTAGGAAACTTCTTATGAGAATTTATTCTTGTGCTTTAAGAAGGATAACTAGGGTATGAAATAGCAATTATTGTGAGTACACATAGCTATTGCCAACGTTTTTCATCTTGCAATGTTTTTAGATTTATTTAATTAAATTCTAAAGTTTATTTTTAAGATGATTTTGCAATATTAATCTTTAAGGTTTTGTATATTGCAACTTGTTATGGGATATGTGTGTTTGCGTCCGTGAACTGTGATTGTCCCATATTTTGCTCAAAAGTTAAGTCTATCATATGTGTTTATTGATAATAGATAGAATAAACTTTTGACAACAAAAGTTAAGCTTATTATGTCATTATGAAAATATTGATGAAGATAGGATAACTTTTGTCTGCAAAGATTAAGTCTATTATACGTCTTTATGCAAACATTGATGAAAAATAGAATGAATCTTTGAATATTCCGCAGTATTGGTCTTTCCCTGATCCACATCTTTGTGTAAATCCTTCTTATCTTGGGTTCACTTGTGGTTAATTTAATTGAGTTTTATGGATACAAATTCATGTTTCATGTGATTTGTTAATGTCCAAAGAAATCCTTCTTATCTTGTAAAAGTAAGGTCGCTCTTGTTGTTCTTTCGGGAATGACATTTTATGGGGGAGAGTTCTTAATTGAACTGTGCTTAATTGCCAAATATTTATGGGGAGTGCGGTTGTGGAATATTGTAGGAGTTTTCTCGTATCTTTATTAACTCCTTAACGAATACATTTAGTTTCTGTTAGAACATTGCTCGGTCGAACTCGCATGTTGCTATCTCAAGCATGTTTGTCAATGTTAGTGATCAAAACTATAAGTCTTGATTTCTAGTCTACTATAGCTAAGTCTCGGACTAGGATAGAAAGTGTAGTTGAGCTCAAGGACTTCATGGCGGTTCATCATACAAGAAGAAGAACTACTCAAGGAACCGGTGGAACTTCTCGACAAAAAGGTATGTGAAGACTTGAACTTATCTATCACTCAAAAGTCTATCTATTCTATCTCCTACTTCTTGAGACAAAAAGTCGTATGCTATATATAGACTTTGATTATACACAGTTGGTATTTCGAGCCGAGTATACCTCGCCTATCTATATCGTGAAATATGTGTTGGTAAGCTTTTCGCTTCGACCAAGTTTATCTTTACCTAGTGACGAAAGTCATGATATGTTTCAATCACTTCGAAAATTGCTTTGACGAAGAATGTTTCAATGATTGGAATGAGAGTTTAGATTACATAACATATGGTGGACATAAGCATTGTTGTGGAAACACATTGATGTATAAGTCCTATTCCTTGAACCAAAGTTTGCGAACTTTTTTGAGCAAGAGAACCGGAAGAATGGCGTGAGCCAAGTCCACGAACTCAGTCCACGAACTATCGAAGTTCTCAAACCCGAGAATTTCTGTTGGAGTTTACAAACTAGTGAGTGAAGCTAAGTCCGCGAACTCAGTCCGCGAACCCAGTCCGCGAACCGGAAAAGTTCTCATCCCGAGAATTTCTGCTGGAGTTTGTAAACTCTGCCCGGTAACTTAACTCCGCGAACCAAGTATGCAAAATTAAGAAGGTTATATATTTGAAGATGATTTCTAAACTTAAACTTAAAAAGACTAAGGAATGCAGTTTGCAAACCGTGGCTATAAAAATTCATGAACCGGTTCAAGTGAATCAAATCATCTTTGCTTCAATTGTGTCATGTGTAGTTACATAAGAATTCTTTGCAATTGAACAACTCTCTAACTAGTTCAGTTGAGTCATGTGAACTAGTTATGGTGAAGAAGAACATGGTTGATATGAAATGGTCATATGGCTAACCTTTTGGTTAACTATTATTGAACCAACAAGTGCATACGTTTGGGTACGGTTAACAAACCTAGAAGCATGTATTTCAATTGTGTGTAACAAGCTAAGTTTTCGATCTAACAGTTGAGAAATATTAGCTTGAATCTAAATCAGGTTTTCATCTTACGGTGGATATTGATTGCTTTGTTACCGAGGTAACTTAATGGCAAACCCTTATTTGAAAGACTATATAAGGGGACATCTAGCATCAATGCAAAACTAATCCCCACACCTTACGTGTGATACTAGTTTGCGTTCTAGAGTCGGTTCTCCTTTAACCTTTGGTTTTCTTCTTCTAAAACCAGGTTAACGACTTAAAGACTTCATTGGGATTGTGAAGCCAGACCGATACTACTTTATCGTAGTTGTGTGATCTGATCTTGCATCTTCTATCGTACGAGTACAATCATATTAATTGGCTTGAGATTGATATCTCTGATAGGAAATATATAAAAAGTAATCACAAACATCTTCGTCTCATCGTTTGTGATTCCACAACATCTTGTTTCGCTACCATACAATTAAGATTGTTGTGAGGTGATTGATAACTCTAGGATGTTCTTCGGGAATATAAGACCGGATTATCAATTGGTTCATGTTCACATTGATTACTATCAAAAGACGGAACAAAACCTTTTAGGGTTTATCTGTGGTAGACAGATTAATCCTTCGATAGACTTGTTTGTGTGAGACAGATTTGTTTGTCGTCAAGTCTTCGACTTTGGATCGTAGCAACTCTTAGTTGTGGGTGAGATCAGCTAAGGGAATCAAGTGCGCATTATCCTGTTGGGATCAGATGCGTAGGGAGTACAACTGTACCTTGGATCAGTGGGAGACTGATTGGGGTTCAACTACAGTCCAGTCCGAAGTTAGCTTGGAGTAGGCTAGTGTCTGTAGCGGCTTAATACAGTGTGCGTTCAATCTGGACTAGGTCCCGGGGTTTTTCTGTATTTGCGGTTTCCTCGTTAACAAAATTTCTGGTGTCTGTGTTATTTCAATTTCCGCATTATATTGTTTTATCTTTATAATTGAAATAATACAGGTTGTGCGTTAGATCATCAATTAGAGTATTCCAACCTTTGGTTATTGATTGTCATTGATTGATCCTTGGATATTGGTCTTTGGTACCATCCGAGTTATTCCTTGTATTTGATTAGGACTCGCTGATTTCTATTAGCTTGAGTAAATAAAAACAAGAGAGAGATATTAACTCCTTGAGATACTTTTACCTAGATTGAGTCTGACTGTCTAGTTGATTCTCTAGAAAGTATTTCGGAGTTAGTTCATACAGATTGCTAAGCGAAATATTGGGTGGTATTGTTAGACCCCCGCTTTTTCAATTGGTATCAGAACAGGCAAACACGTTTAAGACCTTACAAGTCTGTGTTTGTAGCGATATGACTCTATGGACATAGGTGCTATATCTATTAACGTACCACCAGTCTTCGATGACTCTAATTACTTATGGTGGAAAATTGCTATGCGAGCTTTTCTTCAAGCACGTGATTTTCAATCATGGATATATGTTGTTAATGGCTATGATGCTCCCGTTGTAGCAGTTGGAGATGTAAACGTTCCCAAGAATATTGGTGAATACAGTCCTGCCGAGATACTTGCTGCAAAGCAAAATTCCGACGGTTTGAATGCCATCATACATGCCATTACCCCAAATCTTCAGCACCATGTGTCTCATTGCACTAGGTTTAAAGATGCTTGGGATATCTTAGATATTCACAAATTTTTGATGGGGTTGTAGTAAGTAGGATTCGTTTCAGACTTGTGAAGGAAATGGAATTTTTAGATTTAATAAAAATATATATACAAAAATATTAACAATGGGTGAGAGGTACTGGGACTAAGGATTTGGCTGAATTCACTACACAAGGTTCATTCATATATTCTTTGACAATTAAAACTCAATAAAATTAACACAGACTCTGATTTTGCCAAGATAGATTTTTAAAACATTGATTGTAAGTCCTAAGCATGATGTATCAAAACAACTAATCTAAGCATACATCATCAAATTAAATAACAACCAATTAATTCAAATCATATTTCAATTTTAGATTAATGCAAAAGTCATAAAAAAGAATAAAATAAATTACCCCAAGGATGAAATTCATCCTCCTCCGTCGTCCCAGTGTTGGGTTTTATCTCCTCATGATCAAAACACGCTCAAAATATATTTTTATAGCTCAAATGGTGTTTACAATGGAGAGAAAAGGAGAAAATTGTGTAAAACTGTAATCTGCGACGCACAAAAAGCGTCACAGAATGAACGATAAAACACAAGTGCTGCTGCTGTTTAGACTGCACTGCGACCCACGGCTGTGCGTCTTAGACACTGTTGATAAACGACTGTCCTTGCGAGTCTGTTCTTCGTGTTCTTGGTGTTCTTCATCATCAGCAGCAGCAGAAACAGAGTTTGATCAACTCTTGATTTCTGCTTCTCTGGACCTCCTCTCGACCCCAAACTCTCGACCACCCTTCTAGGACACCCAGGGAACCTATTTATACCCAACAGCGACAAGAAATCACGCTCATTAACTCTCCATGATCCTCCATTACTCGGTGTTAGAAGAAAATATTTTCCGAATATTTTCTTCCCTGAAATGATTCTCCACGCGTAAACAGCTTCTGATACTCCCTTATTTAGCTTCTACACGCATCTTCAATGACTAAGTGTCATCCAAACACGAGCAACACACATCAAACTTGCTGAAAATCCGTGAATATCATTTCCAAACCCGTGTTGCCCTGATTTCTTCCACGTGATTATCCAGCCAAATTCAGTCGAAACAATCACCCATACCAGCTCTGTTATGATATATTACATCTTTCCACAAAGTTTCAGCGATTGAATCGCACAAAATCACGTCCAAATGCAATCGAGAAAATCTGCCAGTGAAGAGCAAATATTTTCCCGCCAAAATATTTTTTTGAATTTGTGAAGAAGGTCACCCCTTATCCAGTGGTCGCCCCCTTATCCGTTGCTGGAGTCCGAATAACACATGTCCCTTGGGTGCCTTTAGTAATTTTTCTGGGTGTTTCCAACACTTTTTCTGGGTTCCTCCGGTGCATTTCTGGGGTGTCTTTAGTACTCTATCCTAGGGTGTAAAACACCACTTTTCGAGCCAATTTCGCCGCAAGAGCTTATTTTTCCAAAAACATCTACAAAAACATAAAATAACACAATAAGTATTTAATCGAGTCTAACAATACAGAACATTGAGAACAAAATAGACACATAAATGCGTCTATCAAATACCCCCAAACTTATTATTTGCTAGTCCTCGAGCAAAAATAATAAAAAAATCCTAATCAAAACCGAGTTAATCTCGGGAGGGTTTACCAGAGTGTGCCCACAAAACCATTACTCCAGACCCTAGCTATCTATGCAGAACCTTGGAAGGCACTAAAGAATCTCCTTGGTTGGCATACTTATTGACTACAGGAGGAAGTACCCTGATGCGAAATTCCAATTGTTGTACACGAGTTTGCACTCAAGCATACTAAAATTCATATAAAGTGACAGAGCTCTACTCAGATAGTTTCTGGACATCATAAACCGGAGTCAACCAATCACATGGATAGATTAAGAAGATGGATGTAGAGAAAAATGTGGATGATGTTGACTAAGGTGAACCTATCCTAATGGACTGAGATTGGTCTGGACTAATATCAACACACTGGCAAATACAAGGGAACCAGTGGTCGATAATCCTAACTCTAGGTCAACTCAGCTGGCATATACAAGGGTACCAGTGGTCGACTTTATTGTATTTATTCCGGTTGGTCTGGTGGTCTGGTCTCAATTTTTTTTTTCATCTCAGTCACTCTATTTCACCCTAGTAATGGTAAAAAAAAAAAGTGATCAGGATTCTTTCGATGTTTCCATCACGAGGATATGGCGAAACTACCATGTTTTCTTTTTCTAACACCTGAGCTCTGTGCTTTTATGAATAGACTCTTTAGATGTTTCCATCTAATCAGATTGGTTCCTCAAATCCTACAACCAAAATGCTTCCATCCACTTAGATTAGTTAGTGCCAACCTTAATAAGCATAAATTTCTAGTCTCTGGAGCTTATTTATTGCAACTAAGAACTTTCTCCCATACCCCCAAACTTAAATCTAACATTGTCCTCAATGTTCTAAAGATGAAATTAAAAGCATGAACAAGGAGAAACTGTTACCAATGAAGCAAAAGAGATAAGGAAAGATATTACCGTGTCGCATGAATATTGGGTTACCTCCCAAGAAGTGCTAAGTTTAAAGTCTTCAGCCAGACTAAGCAAGGATTAGTCACCACGTAGAATCATATAGTAGTAGCCGGAATAACTGTGGGTCATCTGGATCAAAAAGTGTTACCCACAAGAAGAGGAAAGTGCAACAGACCAGAAGATACCGATACCCTTGCTTAAGACAACTACATCTAGTTGTGGTTCAGGTTCAGGCTCTATAAAAGGGTCTAAATAAGAAGTTTTCTGGAATGGATTTCCTCAAAGGCATTCTGAAGATCAGGAAGAGTCTGGAAGTACTCAAGTAAGAACTTAGAAGCGCAATAAAAGCCTGAATAACTGGGGATCCTCTAAGTCAATAGATTTGACTCACACAGTTGACCACAATGAAAGATGGTCTTCCTTAAGAAAATGTGTCGACCCTAATATCCTAAAGTAATTAGGTTTAGTCTCAAAACTTAAACCGACACATCTGAAAATCATATGTTCCCACAATTGGTTGAAAAGTTTTTGGTGGGAAAACAAAGTCAATCTTGGTATCATAGCCTGGGTTAACCACATCAACCAGAGGATGGGTTTCTAACAACTGAGCTTCTCTATGGACATCATTGGTTCGGGAAAATGTATGAAGATAATCTTGTAAGATGGTTGAGGCACAATGTCAAGTCCTACAGAGGGAACTTCCTAAGAGTTAAAGCACACGAGAATGATAATCACCCCCAAACTTAGAGTTTTCTGTGTCTCTAGAAAGACTAGTCACAACTTCCCTAATTTCTAGGTCATCAGATTCCTGGAAATGGTCAATTGATTCTTCTAAGTCAGGTTCATCCTCACTCATCTCTACGAGTTCATCTTCTTCGTCTAAGACTATTGTTTCTAAATCGCTAGACTTTAAAACATTATTCTCAGAATAAACTCGTTCCTCTAAATCATTATCGGCTTTGTAAACAGGAAATACTACATCGTCTAAAACGAGGGTATCTCTAGTCAAATCCTCGTCCTTTTGAATAGGTGAATAATTATTAAAATTATTTGGATTTGAACTAGAAATAATATTATCATTGTAAAGCTCAATTGGAGTAACCATTTCCTGATCACTATTCCTACATAAGTATGATTCTTCATCAACACTATCCTTATCATAATAACATGAAAAAGATCGAACCTCATCAAAACAAGTAGTGTTACCAATTCTAACCTCGTCATCTTGATTATGCAAATAACTATCCTCATTTTTAAGGGTATTATTGGAAACACTATATTGGAAAGTAAGATTATTTCGAGCAAGTTTTCGTTCGTCTCAGCCATCAGCTTGAGGGATTCCTCTATAGAAAGTTCACTCATTATTGTAGTTCTTTCGTCTATAATTACACTATTCATCTCAGCTAACTTACGCGTCGACTCAGCTAACTCCCTGAGGGACTCTTCTAAAGGAGGAATAGGAACAGAGGGATCATAAAAAGGACTACTTTTCAATAGTTTGATTGTATCCTCTAGAGACGAAGAACTAGTACTATAATCTTCTTGCTCGTAAGACTGATGCATGTGTGGATAGTAATTGGGCTCACCAGGGTATGACCCATATCCTTCCAAAGGATGGCGTTCCCAACCACTATTCCCAACATGGTCATAGAAAGGATGATGTCCATATTCAAATTCAGGTCGATAATCATTGTATTGGCTTCTATCATACCAGTTCGACATTCTTAATTGCAAGGGAATTCTACACAATCACAAACAAGGCTGACTCGACCAAATCAAACCTATAAAATCTAGCAAACAACAAGCATGATGGCTCCACTTAGATTGTTTCTAGACCAGCTTCTAATCCTTCGAAAGGGAATTCGTTACAATTTAAGCAAACCCCTCTGGAATCAATCCGAGTCAAAGTAAGTTGAATTGAGGCGAGGGAAGCTCAGTGGAGCTTTGATACCCAAGGCCTCACCGCTATCACAAGGCGGCGCAGTCACGCATTCAACTCACAGAAACCATCATGAACTTCGAAGTATGCTAAAAGAGTAACCAATATTTTTCGAAGATTTTCCTACCAAGCTCGTTACCCTAGGTCTCGTTCTATCAAATTTTAAGCTTGGGTTCGCGTTAGGTTTCGTTTTCCTAAGGCGGGCAAGAAGGAACGGTGATGAAATCCGAACCCTTATCTTATATGGCCAGTTCTTGCCCTTTACTAGGAAATTAAAGCACCGTTCATCCTCACATAATCACCTTAAGGCAGACATAAACCCGCTGACAGGAGATTCGGGTGTTTAGAAGTTACCTCCCGTACCAGACGGGCGAAGAACCGCTGTAGTCGACTCGGGCCACTGACCGGTGTCATGTGCGAACCCGAGGGGCCGAGACGATATTGTAATCGTCGTCCTTCCCTGCAAACATTTATATTTAATTTTTTTATATAACCCTTAGTAGGTTTAAAATTAAAATAAATTGTCCAAGTCCCAGTCCAATGAAAAAAATACAAAAAATAATAATAATAATTACAAAAAAAAATGGAAGTCTCTAAAAAATAAATAAATAAATAAATCTCTCTTTTTTTTTTCTTTTTTTTTTGCTTTGTCTTTTTCCTTCTCTTTTAGCTTTAAGCTTTGATTCCAAGTCTTTAGTATCCAACTTCAAACCTGTAATACAAAGACACAACCAAAGAGAACGTAAAAAGAACAAATGGAATAATAAAAAAAAAAAAACCTAAAAATTCTACCTAAGCACAAATCCGCGTCGGCGGCGCCAAAATGATTAATTTTTGATGGGGTTGTAGTAAATAGGATTCGTTTCAGACTTGTGAAGGAAATGGAATTTTTAGATTTAATAAAAATATATATACAAAAATATTAACAATGGGTGAGAGGTACTGGGACTAAGGATTTGGCTGAATTCACTACACAAGGTTCATTCATATATTCTTTGACAATTAAAACTCAATAAAATTAACATAGACTCTGATTTTGCCAAGATAGATTCTTAAAACATTGATTGTAAGTCCTAAGCATGATGTATCAAAACAACTAAGCTAAGCATACATCATCAAATTAAATAACAACCAATTAATTCAAATCATATTTCAATTTTAGATTAATGCAAAAGTCATAAAAAAGAATAAAATAAATTACCCCAAGGATGAAATTCAGCCTCCTCCGTCGTCCCAGTGTTGGGTTTTAGCTCCTCATGATGAAAACACGCTCAAAATATATTTTATAGCTCAAATGGTGTTTACAATGGAGAGAAAAGGAGAAAATGGTGTAAAACTGTAATCTGCGACGCACAAAAAGCGTCACAGAATGAACGATAAAACACAAGTGTGCTGCTGTTTAGACTGCACTGCGACCCACGGCTGTGCGTCTTAGACACTGTTGATAAACGACTGTCCTTGCGAGTCTGTTCTTCGTGTTCTTGGTGTTCTTCATCAGCAGCAGCAGAAACAGAGTTTCATCAACTCTTGATTTCTGCTTCTCTGGACCTCCTCTCGACCCCAAACTCTCGACACCCTTCTAGGACACCCAGGGAACCTATTTATACCCAACAGCGACAAGAAATCACACTCATTAACTCTCCATGATCCTCCATTACTCGGTGTTAGAAGAAAATATTTTCCGAATATTTTCTTCCCTGAAATGATTCTCCATGCGTAAACAGCTTCTGATACTCCCTTATTTAGCTTCTACACGCATCTTCAATGACTAAGTGTCATCCAAACACGAGCAGCACACATCAAACTTGCTGAAAATCCGTGAATATCATTTCCAAACCCGTGTTGCCCTGATTTCTTCCACGTGATTATCCAGCCAAATTCAGTCGAAACAATCACCCATAACAGCTCTGTTATGATATATTACATCTTTCCACAAAGTTTCAGCGATTGAATCGCACAAAATCACGTCCAAATGCAATCGAGAAAATCTGCCAGTGAAGAGCAAATATTTTCCCGCCAAAATATTTTTTTGAATTTGTGAAGAAGGTCACCCCTTATCCAGTGGTCACCCCCTTATCCGTTTTGCTGGAGTCCGAATAACACATGTCCCTTGGGATGCCTTTAGTAATTTTTTTGGGGTGTTTCCAACACTTTTCCTGGGTTCCTCCGGTGCATTTCTGGGGTGTCTTTAGTACTCTATCCTAGGGTGTAAAACACCACCTTTCGAGCCAATTTCGCCGCAAGAGCTTATTTTTGCGAGCTTATTTTTCCAAAAACATCTACAAAAACATAAAATAACACAATAAGTATTTAATCGGGTCTAACAATACAGAACATTGAGAACAAAATAGACACATAAATGCGTCTATCATTTGACACTTATAAATCTCCTTGTATTGGTTGTTTTCTCCTTCTTTCATTTACGTTCTCATGGCTCCTGTAACTAGAGGTACTTCTAAAAGAGATGCAGTAGATGCTGTCAATGTACATCTGTGCAAAGGAATCACTTCCTCAAGAATGATAAAGAAGAAGTCAATAACCAATGGAGAAGGTTCTTCCTCTAACTGTCTCCTTTCTGTTTGTCGTGCTGATAATCATTTTAGAGACATGGTGAAAGTTTTCATCAACAAGCGAAATGGTTTAAAATCTCAAATCATTTCCTATTTGAATTAAAAGAGATAACTCACTATGAACAAAGGTTGTCTCTAACCAAGAATACCCTGCGTAATCTAAAAAGAGAACTCAGTGAGTTAACTGATATTTCTGAAGATCTAGAGGAATTGAACGATCCCATAATCAATGGACTTTTCAATAATGAGAAGGAGTTTTCTGTAGATGATCTGAGAAAGACCTAGAATGCCTAGTATGTCTTCTTTTTGGTTTAGTTGGAAGAATAACTAGTGTCTGGAATAGCAATGATTGTGACTACACATAGCTATTATTTTTCATCTTCTTGTTATTTTTTAGGTTTTTTTGTTTAAAAAAATTCTAAAAATATTTGGAGGATGATGTTTTTGCAGTATTTAATCTTTATGATTTGTTATATTGCAACTTGTTATGGGATATTGGTGTTTACATCCGTGAACTATGTTTTCCCATACCTTGTCAGAAGTAAAGTCGTTTATGATCGATATTCATGTATTGGTTAAAGAATGAATGGACTTTTGACAATTATAAAAGTTAAGCCTATATTGTCAATTTTTGACGGAAGATAGGTTAAAATCTTTTGTTTGCAAGGATTATGTCTATTGAATGTTGTTATGCGAATAGTGATGGAAGATAGAATGAATCCTTTTGTATTCCACAGTATTGATCTTTACTGATCCATATTTTATGTAATACTGTGAGGCTCCGTAATGTGTCTTATGTTGAGCACTAAACAACCAAGTTGATTATTTTTGATTGGCTTTGTTGTTGCTTCGTAAGGTACTATATGTCGAGCATTATGAACTAAATTAATCATCTTGTTTGGTTATTTAGTTATTACTCCATAAGTTTTTCTTGTGTTGAGTATATGAACAGTTAAGCTAATCATTCCTTATGGTTAAACTTAGTCATAGCTCCGTAAGTTTACTTATGTTGAGCATAATCAATTAAATTGATCATTTTTTGTGTTTAATTTGGTTGCGTATTCCGATTAAATTAATTATGAGTTTACTTGTGATTAATTTGATTGAGTTTTTGGATATAAAAATCATTCTTATGGTTTTGGTGTCCAGTAGAAATCCTTCTTTTCTTTTGAAATTAAGGTCGCGCATTGTTGTTCTCTCGGGAATGACATCAAATGAGGGAGAGTTCTTTTGAACTTGTGCTTAATGATCATATCTTGAGGGGTGTGCGGCTGTGGAATTTTAGAGGGGTTATCTTGTATCTTTAAACTCCTTGATGAATGCATTTAGCTTCGGATTTATGATTGCATCTAAATTAGTTGGTATGTATTTTTTTTTAGTCATGAAATGTCTCGTACGGAAATTTTATTATGATCCCGTTCTTGTACTTTTGCCAATTTTATTGACAAAAGGGTTGAGAATTAATATGTAGTTCACACTACAAATACATATGGTTTTCGGATTATTGTGTAAGGGGGAGTGGTTTCCATGTGAGATGGAATATTGACTAAGGGGGAGTGATACATATCACCATAGTATTATTGTTGAAGTTGTGATACAATTGAACTTTGACACTGTATAATAATACTATGACACTGTATAACAATGATCGAGAATTATATTTTCTCATTGTTATAGCTACGGATCTTCAACAACGGTGATGCTAAACTTACAACCTTTGGGATCATTGGAGTACTTGGAAATGACGAAAATTTCGAGGAACGTTGAAGATTAGACATGTGGAATAGGAGCTACTAAAGTTTCATTATATTTTTTGTATTCCATATGCATTGATAGTTTTGTCACTAAAATTGACAAAGGGGGGATTTTTAGAGCATTGCTCGGTCGAACTCGCATGTGTTGCTATCTCAAGCATGTTTGTCAATGTTAGTGATCAAAACTATAAGTCTTGATTTCTAGTCTACTATAACTAAGTCTCGGACTAGGATAGAAAATGTAGTTGAGCTCAAGGACTTCATGGCGATTCATCATACAAGAAGAAGAACTACTCAAGGAACCTGTGGAACTTCTCGACAAAAAGGTATGTGCAGACTTGAACTTATCTATCACTCAAAAGTCTATCTATTATATCTCCTACTTCTTGAGACAAAAAGTCATATGCTATATATAGACTTTGGTTATACACAGTTGGTATTTCGAGCCGAGTATACCTCGCCTATCTATATCTCGAAATATGTGTTGGTAAGCTTTTCACTTCGACCAAGTTTATCTTTACCTAGTAACGAAAGTCATGATATGTTTCAATCACTTTGAAAATTGCTTTGACGAAGAATGTTTCAATGATTGGAATGAGAGTTTAGATTACATAACCAATGGTGGACATAAGCATTGTTGTGGAAACACATTTATGTATAAGTCCTATTCCTTGAACCAAAGTTTGCGAACTTTGTTGATCAAGAGAACAGGAAGAATGGCGTGAGCCAAGTCCGCAAACTCAGTCCGAGAACTGCCGAAGTTCTCAAACCCGAGAATTTCTGCTGGAGTTGACAAACTAGTGCGTGAAGCCCAGTCCGCGAACTCAGTCCGCGAACCCAGTCCGCGAACCGGCGAATTTCTCATCCCGAGAATTTCTGCTGGAGTTTGTAAACTCTGCCCGGTAACTTAAGTCCGCGAACCAAGTCTGCGAACTTAAGAAGGTTATATATCTGAAGATGATTTCTGAACTTAAACTTAAAAAGACTAAGGAATGCAGTTTGCAAACCGTGGCTATAAAAGTTCATGAACCGATTCGAGTGAATCAAATCATCTTTGCTTCAATTGTGTCTTGTGTAGTTACATAAGAATTCTTTGCAAGTGAACAACTCTCTAACTAGTTCAGTTGAGTCATGTGAACTAGTTACGCTGAAGAAGAACATGTTGATATGAAATGCTCATATGGCTAACCTTTTGGTTAACTATTATTGAACCAACAAGTGCATACGTTTGGGTACGGTTAACAAACCTATAAGCGTGCATTTTCAATTGTGTGTAACAAGCTAAGTTTTCGATCTAACGGTTGAGAAATATTAGCTTGAATCAAAATCAGGTTTTCATCTAACGGTGGATATTGATTGCTTTGTTACCAAGGTAACTTAATGGCAAACCCTGATTTGAAAGACTATATAAGGGGACATCTAGCATCAATGCAAAACTAATCCCCACACCTTACGGGTCTGTTTGGGAGCTTGGAAATGGGATAACATATCCTGGAAAAGTTTATCTTAATTTAGTTTATGATAACCTTGTTAATGGTTAGTTTTAATGATGTTTGTTTAAAATTCTATCATATCTTGGGCTAGGTTAAACTTGTGTTTGTTTGACTACAGAAATAGGTTAATATAAATAATTATTTCTTAGCCAAATACTTATTTTAAAGGAAAATAACTGTCTAATCCAGATGAGGATACATGTATCCCATGTATTTGGAAGAATACCTTAACCTTACTTTTTTAGCTTCCTAAACTCAAGGAAGGTTTAGTAATCCTTATCCATGATTAGATTTGCAGTGAGACAAACAAAGTTTAACAGTTTTTTACTGGATAACCCAACCTAGGATGAGATATCCAGGATACCAAACACGACCTACGTGTGATACTATTTGCGTGCTAGAGTCGGTTCTCCTTTAACCTTTGGTTTTCTTCTTCTAAAACCAGGTTAACGACTTAAAGACTTCATTGGGATTGTGAAGCCAGATCGATACTACTTTATCGTAGTTGTGTGATATGATCTTGCATCTTCTATTGTACGAGTACATTGATTGGCGTGAGATTGATATCTCTGATAGGAAAGATATAAAAAGTAATCACAAACATCTTCGTCTCATCGTTTGTGATTCCGCAACATCTTGTTTCGACACCATACGATTAAGATTGTTGTGAGGTGATTGATAACTCTAGGCTGTTCTTCGGGAATATAAGACCGGATTATCAATTGGTTCCTGTTCACCTTGATTAATATCAAAAGAAGGAACAAAACCTTTTAGGGTTTATCCGTGGGAGATAGATTTGTTTGTCATCAAGTCTTCGACTTTGGGTCGTAGCAACTCTTAGTTGTGGGTGAGATCAACTAAGAGAATCAAGTGCGCAGTATCCTATTGGGATCATAGGCGTAGGGAGTACAATTGTACCTTGGATCAGTGGGAGACTGATTGGGGTTCAACTACAGTCCAGTCCGAAGTTAGCTTGGAGTAGGCTAGTGTATGTAGCGACTTAATACAGTGTGTGTTCAATCTGGACTAGGTCCCGGGGTTTTTCTGCATTTGCAGTTTCTTAGTTAACAGAATTTCTGGTGTCTATGTTATTTCAATTTCCGCATTATATTGTTTTATCTTTATAATTGAAATAATACAGGTTGTGCGTTAGATCATCAATTAGAGTAATCCAACCTTTGGTTGTTGATTGTCATTGATTGATCCTCGGATATTGGTCTTTGGTACCATCCGAGTTATTCCTTGTATTTGATTAGGACTCGCGGATTTCTATTAGCTTGAGTAAATCAAAACAAGAGAGAGATATTAACTCCTTGAGATACTTTTACCTAGATTGAGTCTGACTGTCTAGTTGATTCTCTAGAAAGTATTTCGGAGTTAGTCCATACAGATTGCTAAACGAAATATTGGGTGGTGTTTTTAGACCCCCGCTTTTTCAGTTTCTACTATATGATTGCATCTAAACAAAGTTGATATGTTTCCTTTTGGTCATGAAGTATCTCCATGAGAATTTTTTTAGGATCCCACTAGTTTTCGTACCTTTACCAATTTATATTGACGAAAGGGGGAGGATTAATGAGTAGTTCACACTACAAATACATATGGTGTGCGGATCATTATGTAAGGGGGGGTTGTTTTCATGTGAGATGAAGTATTGACTAAGGGGGAGTGATACATATCACCATAGTATTGTTGTCAAAGTTGTGATACAATTGGACTTTGATGCTGTGTAATAATACTATGAAACTGTATAACAATGATTGAGAGCAACTGTTTTCTCATTGTTATAGTTACGGATCTTCAACAACTATGATGCTGAGTTGAACACGTTCAGAATCACTAGAGTACTTGGAAGTGACGAAGATTTCGAGTAATTTTGAAGAACATAGAAAATCAAGTATTTGGATGAGAGGCTACAAAGTTTATTTATGTTGTAATCCATATGTATTGATAGTTTTGTCACTAAAATTGATACGGGGGGAGATTGTTAGAGCACTGCTCGGTCGAACTCGCAAGCGTTGCTATCTCAAGCTTGTTTGTCAAGTTTAGTTGTCAAAATTATAAGTCTTGATTTTTAGTCTACTTATAGCTAAGTCTCGGATTAGGATAAAAAGTATATCTGAGCATTAGACTTCACGACGTTCATCGATTAAAGACAAAGAACTATTAAGGGGAACTTGTGGAACTTTATCAACAAAAGGTATGTGGAGACTTGAACTCACCTATCACTCAAAAGTCTATCTACTATATCACCTATTTGAGACAAAATTTGTATATCTCTATAGACTTCGATTATACACATTTGATATTTCGAGCTGAGTTTAACTCGCTTACATATTTCTCGAAATATGTGTTGGTAAGCTCTCGCTTTAACGAAGTTCAAATTATATTCTTGACGAAAGTCAAAAGATGATCATGTGAAAATCGCCTTGTAACATATTACATGATTTGTGTGAGACAGTCATTTGATGTAGACTCGGAATGTTTCGTATTGATCATTCGATCACTTGAAAATTGCTTTGAAGCTAATAGTTTGTATGAGACAGCTATTCCCGTCTTCCAAGAATGTTTCAATGATTTAAATGGGAGTTTATAACGATTAACCATGATTGGATATAAACACTGTATGCGTACTTGCATATGTGTAGTCCAAGACTGGTAATCTAGTATGCATACCCATGTGGGTACTGGTTTGTCATGTGAAGTCCGGGAGCTATAGTATGCATACCCGTATGCGTATTGGCGAAGTCAGTTGAAGTCCAAGAACTTTAGTATGCGTACCCGTACGTGCACTATATTCAACTGAGTTCGGATGTGAACGACAGTATGCCTACCCGTTTGCATACTAGCGAACACAGTCCAAGTACGGCTACTTAGGTATGCGTACCCGTTTGCATACTTGAGTAGGTTATGTTCTAATATCGGTTTGTTCATGAAATCATACATTTATATATTAAGGAATGCAATCTTTTGCAAACCGTGGCTATAATGTTCATGAATTGATTCGAGTGAATCAAAATAGATTTTGCTTCAATTGTGTCTTGTATACATCTATGAGAATATAAACAATTGAAGAACTCTAGAACTAGTTTCATTTGAGTCATTTGAACTAGTTATGGTTAAGATGAATATGGTTGATATGAAAGTGTTCATATGGCTAACTTCGGATAACTATTGTTGAGCCAACAAAGGTGCACACGTTTAAGTACGCTTACTCATATCTAAATGAAGTCACTTTTCATTTATGTGTAACAAGCTAAGTTCGATCTAACGGTTGAAAGATATTAGCCTGAGTCTAATCAGGTTTTCATCTAACGGTAAATATTAAATGCTTTGTTACCAAGGTAGCATTGATTGCAAAACCTGATTTGAAGACTATATAAGGGAGAACTCTAGAAACTGGGAACTCTAATCCCCACACCTCCGGTGTGATACTAGTTGCGACTAGAGTTGATTCTCCTTTAACCTTATGTTTTTTCCAAAACCATGTAGGTTAACTACTTGAAGACTTCATTGGGATTGTGAAGCCAGACCCAACTATTCTGTAGTTGCATGTTCTGATCTTGCTGTTTCCTATCGTGATTGAGTACTATCTTCTCTAAGATTGGCTCGAGATTTAATCTCCGATAGGCAAGATAAAAAGTAGTCACTAACATCTTCGTCTTATCGTTTGTGATTCCACAATCTTGTTTCGGTACCATATGATTAAGATTATTATGAGGTGATTGATATTTATAGGTTGTTCTTCGGGAATATAAGTCTGGTATATCAATTGGTTCATGTTCACCTTGATTTATCAAAAAACGGAACAAAACTCATAGATATTTCTGTGGGAGACAGGTTTATCTATTTAATAGACTTTTCTGTGTGAGACATATTGGTTTATCAAGTCTTCGACTTTGGGTCGTATCAACTCTTAGTTGTGGGTGAGATCAGCTAAGGGAATCAAGTGCGTAGAGTCCTGCTAGGATTTAGAGACGTAAGGAGCGCAACTGTACCTTGATCAGTGTGAGATTCGTTAGGGCTCAACTACATTCCAGTCTGAAGTTAACTTGGAGTAGGCTAGTGTATGTAGTGGCTTAATACAGTGTGGTGTTCAAATCTGGACTAGGTCCCGGGGTTTTTCGGCATTTGCGGTTTCCTCGTTAGCAAAATTTCTGGTGTCTATGTTATTTCTTTTCCGCATTATATTTGTTTATATAATTGAAATATCAAAGGTTGTGCGTAAGTTCAATCAATTGTGAATCCAACCTTTGGTTGTTGATTAAATTGATTGACACTTGGATATTGGTTTTTGATATCGTCCAAGTTATTTCTTATATTCAATCGGGCTCGCAATTCCTATTTGTTTGATTGCAGATTGAATTGAGATATAACTCTTTGATATACTTTTCTTAAGATTGAGTCTGACTGTCTAGTTGATTCTCTAGAAAGTATATTGGAGTTAGTCCATACACATTGCTAAGCGAAATATTGGGTGTGGTTGTTAGACCCCCACTTTTTCATAAAGGGCTTATTTATTTATTTAGATGCAAGCCTAAATTTTATTACTTAAGCACTATCGTGCTGAATAAGGTGTAACAACTGATCATCCCTCTCTCTTCTCTCTCACCAACTCTAACGACTATTTTCCTTCATCTTCTGCATTCTTCAACTGGTAATCTCCAAAATGTATTGTGAGTAGTTCAATCGACCTGTGTCGATTCCTAAGCAAGGGGGGACTTTGAAATGGGAGGAACTGATAAAAGAACAAACATTTGATAGAACTAATGGTGATTGTAAAGGAACAAAGCAAAGTTTCTCTTTTTCTTTCATGGATTTTGACTTAGTTATTCATTCTTTCTTTGTAAACATAACCCATATGCATCTGACATCTTTTCATTACTGCATTCATTTCAAACATCATTTTGGTTTTGTTTTTGTCTTCTGTTTGATTGCAATTTGCAACAGTTAGTAGCTTCTGAAAACCCAAATTAGATTGTTAGACCATTAATCCATAGAAATGGTAAAGTTAAACTGATTTCATAATAGGAAAGATAACATATGACAGAAATTTAAATATTAAGATTATAGAACGATATGATACAAAAACTGATAGATAATTAGAACTTGAAATTAAAACTTGAATATTAAATCGCTAGGTTTTGTTTATACTAATGGATAGATAACTAGATAGTAACTCTAGTTCTCTAGAATTCAATTCCTTCTTCTAATTCTTTCTTCTCCATCTCTTCATAATGATTCTTACCTCGCTTCTTTAAATACCGTATCTCCCTCTTCTGAACACAGTAATAATCAGATCCAAATGGCTTTTCTTCAAGATAGACCTGAGCATCTAGGGATATACGCTTATCTATTTTGAACTGAATAACTTTCCTAGCAACAGGTCGGAACTTATCTTTTTCTTATGGGTTTAGATTGCAATAAGCTAAGTACTGAGCCTGATTAGGGTGAAGAAAAAACTCTCTGAAACATTTTGAACACCGATAATAATGGATCCGATGAAGATGATTATCTCTGCATCGCATGATTCTAGTTGATGAAATTTTTGCATCTTTTGGAACTGGTTTATGATCTCAATTCATTATGTTCCCTTGAGTCTAATCTCTAAATTGTCCTTTGCTTCTTGCAACTTTGCTGTGTTTGATCACTCTTCTCTCTGAGATATTTATTTACCATTGTCATTGATGAACTCTTAATAGAGCATTAATATCATTCTTACCTTCCCCCCTAATTACTTCATCCATGTCGCTTCCTCTGGTTAGTGTTGTCTAGAGTCTTTGAATCATCATAGTAATTACTATGTCACTTTTGTTTTTCAAACTTATAAAAATTTATCTTTAATTTTAATTTGATCCCTACTAACTTCATAAAAATAGTTACTGAATGAAAATATAATTTTAAGAGAAAATAAAACTCTTCAGTCTAGAATGCTAATAAAGATTAAGTATTTTGAATAGATAAAAGTTCAAGATTTACCAGAGCCATAGAAATGATTAAAACCATAACAAGATTTAAACAGATAGAATAATAATTCCTAGCAATCCAAACACCTTCTTTTTATTCTAACTAATTAATTGGACAACGACCTTCTTTAGAACTAAAGATAAAACAAATTAACAACCTTGTGCATGCGCATTTCTGATTTTGATGTATGCTGATAAACCTCTTATTTAGAATGTTATCTCCCCCCTTGCTTCTGCAGCTTCGGCAGCCTCATACTGCCCCTTGCCTCTGTTCCAATTGTATCTTGCTTCCATATTGAGTGTGTAACCATAGTCAAAACCTGGAGGCATCTCACTATATAGAATAGTAGCATCAATAGGTAAACCCTGCCTGATTTTCTCCTCCATTTCCGTCGGCGCCTCTTCTCCCAAGTTCTCCTTTATCTCTGGCCTTAGATTGCAATAAGCTAAATACTTAACCTGATTAGCATGCATGAACAAATCAGTTCCACACAGATAACAAAAATAGTAATGCACCCTATGCAGATGATCTTCCCTGCATCGCATAACCTTCGTCATTGAAATAGGAGCTCCTTCAGGAACAATGTTATGATTGCAAGCCATCCTATGAATTCTAGTCTTCTTCTTGGTTTGTTTTTGTTGAATGAAAACCTTCTTTTTATACTAGTTTTAGGATAAGTACATATTAATGTTGGAGTATTATCTTCCCTTCTCTCTTATTCCAATGCCTCTTTTCTGCTCTTGATTCCTAATCTCTGTTTCTCTCTAACTTAAATCTTTTAGTAGTTGTTGTACGTCTTCCCCTTTATGAGACTTGATATTTCTGTGACCTTTATCTAGACCTATAGACTTTCCTTCTCCTTTATTAATGATGGATATTATCTGTAAAACCTAGAGGTCTAAAATACTTGTATACACGCAATTAGAGACCTAGTGTCTATCTGATAGTCTAAAAATTTAAAGGTTGGTGCATTAATGTGTTGTCTAATAAATTACTATAGGTAAAAAGGTGTTCTCATCTTTGTAGTGTCCTAAAACAGATAATAAATTACTAGTAGTTTAGATTATTAGTTACCTTTCAAAGATGACTTTATATACGTTGATTTTTCTTGTGTTGCATTGATTTTAAGCTTGTGCCTTATCATCGTCTTGGTTTGGGTTAACTTTGTCTAGTTAATCTTCCCCGTAGTATGTCTTGTAAACTCCTTATTCTAAGCCTAGTACAATTTCGCTGAGCCCTGTAGACGTGACATTAGCAATAATCGAGACACCAACAATTCATAGGTTGTGATCCCCCAAAATTTGGATAGTCAAATGTTTTTTATTCCTCGTATTTGGCTAAAGTAAAAATTTTAAACTTCTGTTGTCGCCCTCCCATTGGTTTGGATTAAGGTTATTTTCCTTTGAATCTCTGTTTCATTCACGGGTGATATTATCATAGATTTCCGAGCTATGCGCTTCCTCTTCCTTCTATTTAGTCCGAAATTCAATTCTTGACTCCATCGCTTGTTGGCGTTTATTGCTTCTTCCTTTTCTAGCCATGGGTGAACCCTTCAATCTTTACAAACATCTCAACGGTCTTTCTCTAGCTCAAAGACTTTCCAACCACAGTACTAACATCGGTCTTCTTCCCACACCTCCATCCTTCATTAGAGATCATGGGATCAGAGAGCATAGTATTCTTGCTAGGGTTTTCTCAACTGAAATTCTTCACCACTGGGAAGTTAGGGGGCACTAAATAATTTTTGGGGGAACCAGATAGTTTTCCAAATTAGGGAAGTAGATCCGAATATGTTTATTATCTCTTTTAGAAGCAAAGAAGACTTTATCTGGATATCATCTAATAGACCATAGTATCCTTTTGGCAATGTACTCGCAGCTACAACAACCTACCAAGGAATGAAAATCTCTACAGATTTAGTTAAAGAAATACCACTATGGGCGTCTATCTCAAATCTTAAATGTGAACATCGTAGTGAGAGATGCTAGGTTTAATAGCAAGTAAGGCAGGACAAGTTTCTAGAATATGTAAAGGATCCGAGTCTCCATATTGTAAGCCTATAGTTCTTCTTTGGGTAAATATTGAGAAACCTCTTATACACCATTTGTTAGTTAAAGTAGGGCGTTACCCTGTCACCTCCATTTATTTCAACTTCATTAACCTACCCTCAAAGTTCTGCTCTCATTGTCTGTGATTAGGACATAAAGTAGGTAATTGTGTTGTGCTTCATGGTAGACCACTTGAAGACATTTATGAAATCTCAGTGGAATCTCCTTAACCAAGTGATGATATGAATTGGTTAAATGGTGTCTTAGTCCAATTTTGGAATCCGAAAGACAATTTTGATCATACAGGTGTACCAGTCCCAGTACAGGACTACTTAAACCAGCCTGGAGTAAGAGAGACATTCCATGACATCTTCAGAACTTATGTGGATGAAGAACCTTCTTTACAATGCGATAGGCATGCAATTCTAACTAGAGTTCAACCTCATACTTTGAACGCCTATGAATTTTTAAGACCTTTTGTCATTGTTGAATCTGGGTCTTCTGATGAACACATGCCGCTGGCATCTACTTATGTTCTTGGTAAATGTACCTTCCCTTTTAACTTGCCGGAAAATTATATCCCATTACCTTCTTCTGATGGTGATTCGTTCCGATCCGCTAATTCGGAAACATTCCGAGTTATGGCGGAATCGGACTCGGGCGCTATTGTTATTCTTAAGGCAGGTTCGGAACTATATTTGGAAATTCCGGTTCAAATCTCTAGTTCTCCAATTAGGTCAATCAATGAGAATTCAATTGGGGTTAACAGAAGATTATCTTTCTCTTTTCCTGCTGTGGAAAGAAATTCTCTAGAATCCCTAATTGAACCTGCTTTACCTGTGAGCTCTTCAATCAGCTCTCCTTTTTTGCCTGATCATAACATTTGCATTGTATCATCTTTTCAAACCCGTTAACTCAACCAAAATCCGCTTTCAAAATTTCAGTATCTGATTTTCTTTCCTCTTCGTCCTCTGAGAAACTTTGTTCCTTTCCCTCTCATGATTGAAAAGTGTTTACCATTATCCAATATGGGTCAAATATCAAGGACAATCCAGCAAGTTCTAGCACTTATCAGCCAATTCCTTTCCCGGAATTAGTCACCGCAACGCAATGCAACAGGATGAGACACGGGTACTCTTCTTATTTACTTTCAATTGATTTAAAAGTCTCTCAATTTCCTTACATATCTGATTAATTTAGCTTAAAATACAGGAATTATTGACCTTACCTTGAATGCTTGATTTATTTCTTTTGAATTGATTGCAGTAACATTTTAGAATTCTTTTAAGATTATCTACCCCTAGCAACATGAAAATTCTTGCCTGGAATGTGCAAGGATGTAGGAACCCATTAACACAAAATCACTTGACTAATCTCTTGCATAAAGAAAAACCAGAAATCCTATTTCTATCAGAAACTAAAAACTAAGAACACTTGTGAAAAACTAGTTTCCTCTTTCCCTAATTATCATATTGTGGACCCTATAGGTTCTGCAGGAGGATTAGTTATAGCCTGGATAGATGGATTTCATTTTGATATTGTGCAATGGAATATTAATATGATTAATATCATTGTTAAAACCTCTTCAGATAACAAAAAATGGGTCTTAACATGTTTCTATGATAGTCCATATCCAACAAATAGACACATAGCTTGGGACTTCTTAGAAGAAATTAGTAAACAAGTGTCCTATAAAATGATGCCTTGGATTGTAATAGGTGATTTTAATATGATTTCAATCAATCTGAAAAATTAGGAGGATTACCCTTTAACAAAAATAATAGTGAATATTATGCTAAAATCCTAGAAAGATCAGAACTATACGACTTAGGCTATATTGGCAATGATTACACATGGGACAATCATAGAGAAGGAAATCAAAATATTCAGGAAAGATTAGACAGGGCAGTGATCAATTCAGAATGGAACTCTCAATTCCCAAATGCTTCCTTAACTCGCTTAGTGGCAGTAGGATCAGATCACAGTCCCATATTGTTATCTCTAGATTCTTCAATGTCTAAAACTGCCTGGGTCTTTAAATTTTATGATACCTGGTTGAAAGACTTATCCTGCTTACAAGTTATTCATGGTTCTTGGAAGGACTCTACTGATTTAGAAGCATCAACTGGTCTAGTTCTTAATCTTAAACAAGTAGGGGAAAACCTAGCTGATTGGAAAAAGAATATCTTTGGTCTACCCTTTAAAAAAATCAATAAAATACTTAAGGAGATAGAAAATCTACAATCTCAAAGAGTTACTCTGCATCAACAGAAAAAAATTAAAGATAAACTACAAGAACTAGAAGCCCTATATGATATTCAAGAGGCAATTGCTAAACAACAATCAAGAGACAATATAATCAACCTAGGAGAAAGGAATACTAAATACTTCCATACTATTACTTTAACAAGGAGAAAATGGAACACTATCCACAGTTTAACTAATGATCAAAATCAGGTTACAAAAGACAGAAGGGAAATTCACCAATCTCTAACTTTTTACTTTCAATCTATTTTCTGTGAGACTTCTTCAGAAGTGGAGTTATTAGATCCTATTTTTAAAGATATCCCAGCTACCATTTCCAAGGATGACAATGATAGAATCCTAACTATCCCAACTAAAGATGAAATTTTCCTAGTTCTTAAAAACATGAAACCTAACAAATCCCCAGGACCTGATGATTTCCCAATTAGTTTCTTCATTCATAACTGGAGCTTAATAGGTACCCAAGTTACTGATACAATCCAAAACTTTTTCAAAGAGAAAATTATGAACCCAGACCTAAACTTAACACATCTTTTTCTCATTCCCAAAATTAGAAATTCTAAGAAACCTTGTCAATTCAGGCCAATTGGTCTGTGCAATACTATTTATAAAATTATTGCTAAACTACTAGCTAACAGAATTAAACCAACTTTAGAAAAAATAATTTCCCCATTCTAATCAGCTTTTCTATCTTCTAGACAGATTTCAGATAATATCATAGTAGCCCAGGAAATCATACATTCATTTAAAAAGAAAAAGGTTAAAACATGAGGTCTAGGAATTAAAATAGATATGTCCAAAGCTTTCGATAGAGTTAACTGGAGTTTCCTTCTAAATGCCTTAAAAACTTTCGGTTTCAATGATGAAGTGTGCAAACTAATTGAACAATGTAGTTCAACAACTTTCATTGTTGTTCTGTTGAATGGTAGCCCTGGAGAAATTTTCAAACCTACTAGAGGTCTTAGACAGGGTGACCGACTCTCACCATATCTTTTCATTATTTGCATGGAAATTTTCTCTAGGCTCTTGTTGTTACAGGAACAGAAAAATCCTTCATGGTGTTAAAATTACACTTAGAAGTGAATCTATTTCCCACCTTTTTTTGCTGATGACTGTCTGCTCTTTGTGAAAGCAGACTTAGTGGAATGTAGAAACTTACTAGACACAATAGCAGCATTTAGTAAAGCCTCTGGACAAGTTATAAATTTCGAAAAATTGGGAGTCTTCTTTAGTAATAAATTAGAACCTAAACATCAAAGGATGATATCCAAATTACTAAAAATAAAGCATATTAACCTTAAAGATCCATATTTAGGAGCCCCACTGTTTATGGAAAAATCAAAAATAAAAACCTTCATTCCCATTCTGGAGAGAATGGAATCTAAATCCAAAGGTTGGAAAAGTGTGGTACTTGCTCAAACATGTAGATCTGTACTCAATAAAGCTGTTCTTTCTAGTATCCCATCTTATTTAATGGGATGTTTCTTGCTTCCTAGAAACATAACTAATAAAATAAATGCTCTGCAGAGAGACTTTTGGTAGGGGGAAGAGGCTGGAAGGAGAGGTTTTTTACCCCAAAATTTGGCCTAATCTTTGTAACCTATTCTTAAGGGAGGTCTAGGCTTCAGAGAAGCTAGGAAATTTAATTTAGGTATGATAGCAAAAGTAGCTTGGAGATTACTAAAAGAGACTAATGCCTTATGGGTCAAAACTTTAGGTCCAAAATATTTCAGAAACAAATTACCTTTTAGGTCTAAGGTTAGCTCTAGAAGCTCTTGGACTTGGAGATATATTAAACAAGGACTAGAGTTAGTACAGAAATACAGTATATGGGAAGTAGGAAATGGTGAAGATATTAACATCTGGGATGATAATTGGGTCCCTGGATTAACCCATGATCTGACTTATTTGAAAATTTCCAATAACAACAATCTCATTAAAGTATCTGATTTGATTGATTCAGAAAATGCTTCATGTAATGTTACTCTTATTTACTCCATATTCCCTAGTAGCATTGCAGAAAAATTAAACAAATTCATCTGTTTAGAAATACAAACCATGAACTGAAGAAGGACCAAATAAGGTGGACACTAACTAAATCAGGGGGGTTTTCTGTTATATCTATGTATGACAAAATGAATGATAATAATTTGGACATGACCAGTCTTTCATTACCTGAATCTTTTTGGAGATATTTATGGAGAATCAATATCTCTGAAAGAATTAATCTCTTTTTATGGAAATCCTTACAAGATGCTCTGCCTACTAATGCTAAGCTTTATGGAAAAGTTAAAGATGTATCTCCTATTTGCACTATGTGTAATAATGATATTGAAACTACAGAACATCTACTATTTCACTGCCTTATGCTGCCTCTATTTGGAATTCTCCTCCTAACCCTGTTTCTTTAAATATAGATCAGTCCAAAACAATTTTAGAGCTTTGTTGGATGACTAATCCCAGAAAGGATATTTCCTTAGAAACCCTTCTTACAAAAATGTGGTTTATTTGGAAGGAAAGATGTGACAGAGTATTTGAAAACAAAACTAAGGATAGTACTGCTTTAAACTTAGAAATCTCACGACACATTGAGTTCTGGTCCACAAAAAAAAAAGAACTACTTCTAAAATTAAACAGAAAAAGAAACATAGTTCTACATGGAAAGCTCCAAGTACTGGAAACTTGAAGTTTAATGTTGATGTCACCCGGATTTCTGATTCTATTCCATCCACTTATGCTTTTATATTGAGAAATGAAATAGGAGATTGTGAAGGAGGAAAAGCAGGAATCGCAGCAGGTCTCGACCCACAAGAAGCAGAAGCTATAGGAGTCTGGCAAACAACTACTTGGGTAAATGAAAAACAGACCAGGATTTTTAGTATTGAAGGAGATTGTGAAAGCATCTTCAACTTTATAAATGGCAAGAAAGCAGATATTTATTGGAGAGCAAAAGCGTATATGCAGGAAGCTTATAGATTAGCTCATCTTTGTAACAATTTTTTGGGTTTTGTCTTTGTTCCTAGGCTAGGAAATCAAGTGGCAGATAACATTGCCAAATTCGCTAAAAATGTTAACAATTGTATTGAACGAGATACAATCCCTCCTACATGTTGTAGGAAACAACTCTTAGTAGATAAATCTAATATTGGAAGCTCCTCAAGCCCCATATTAGATGGCTCTACTTCTTTTGTAACCTTGACTCATTCCGAGTCTTAGTTTTTTATGCAATGCCTTATTTACAAAAAAAAAAAAGGTGTAACAACTGATAAGCACGTAAGTACATTAGCTATGACTCATATTTTCGCTAATAAACTTGTTTTAAGTTTTTTCGAGGAAATAAGGAGAAATCGTCTCAAAAAGTTGTTATTTGCACTCCCAAAAGCATATTGGAGATGCCCCGGAAAAGTACTACAAACACCCCAACTTTGGATAAGGGCACCCTCGAAATGTGTTAAAAACGCCACACGAATTTTGGCGGGAAAATCAGTTCTTAACAGCCAAAATTAGGGTTCGTGATTTGGGCGAGTTATAATGAGACTAAATCCCTGAAATTAAATGGATTTGTTCTAATGGGATAGACAAAGCTGATATGGGTGTTTGATTTGTCTAGAAGTATCTGCATAATCGGGAAAAATTGTTGCAGTCACCGGCCGGAATTAGGGTTGAAGAATTGGGGGTATTCCACTGAGATTTAATCGCTGGAACTAAATGGATTTGTTCGAATGGGCCTAACAGGGTTGATAAGGGTGTTCGATTCAACCATAATTGGCTAGAATCATGGGTTTGAAGAAAACAGAGAAGTAGGGTTTCACGGGTTTATCTTTCTCTGTTCCGTGACAACTGGAGGTTGGGAAGGGTTTGACGCAATTTTTGTGGTGCTGACAATGTGTTTGGAACGTGAAGGAGTTAACGGAAGAAAGTTTATAGCTGAAAGATGTGTGATTAAGAATTGAAAGGGAATTATTTCCCGTGGCTGGACAGAAAAAGAAAGAAGATCATCTCGAGTTATTACGAGAGATTTGATGTTGTTATTAAGTATAAAAAGGTTGTTCGGATGCTAGAGAAAGGGGATGGAGAGTTAGGGTAGACTAGGGAGTAGAGAATCGATAGTTACCAAACCTCGTTGTTGTTGTTGCTGCCATTGAAGAGGAAGAACGAAGAACAAAGACCTATCATAAACTGTCGCAGAAATAGTTGCTACTGAACCGCAGCAGAAAAGTATCGTTTATATTTTGGTTGCAATAGCCCTTTCTATAACTGAGTCGTCTTGGTCACTGGAGATCTTTAGTCACCGAAAATCGTTGTAAGCAAATTTATACTCCTTTTGAATACAATGATTAATCAATTTTTCTCCAATTTCCAATTCATGAGTAGCTAAATCATTTTTTAGGGTGAGGAGTAAGCTATTTTTGATATGTACTATTAATAATTTTATTTCTTAGACAATAATTACTCTATTATTTGTGTTAGTCATGACTAATAATTTCTCTTCTAAAAATGTTTTATTTTAATTGTTCTGGACAATTTTTAAATTGTTGATTAAAGCGAAGGACGTTATATTTTTGTGTAACGACGAAAGTCGCATAATTAGTCTTAAATGTTTATCTTCCAAAACATCAGATTGGGTTCAATATGGTTTTGAGTATTTTATGAGTAACTGTTTGAGATAATAAATTGTTAATATTACAAGCATCAGAAGTAGTGGAATCCAAAGCCCTGGAATCATCTCTCCCTGGTAAATAAAAATCAAGTTTAAATTAGTTTTTTTTCTTTAGTATTTTTCTTTATTAATCTTAAAACCAAATATTCCTAAAAGTCTGAGTATCGAATCCTTTGTTACCACTATTAAAACTGCATCAACAACAAATTAAGGGGATTCCTTAGCCAGGTGCTGGAGATATCTTCTTTACGAGCATATTTTGTTAATTCATCTGCACACTTATTATCTAACCTTTTGTGTGAAAACAAGACCAACTCTTAAACAAATTTAAAAGAAAAGAAATATCCTCCACTATGCCTCTATGCTCCCATGGAACATCTGCTTCTTCTCCCTGAATCACCTTGACAAGAGCCTGGTAATCTGTCTCAATTATAATCTTCTTAACCTTCATTTGCAACGCCAATTTGATAGACTCCAAGACTGCAAGGCATTCCATATGTTCAGAGCCAGAAGCTCAATTGAAGACCACTCCTCGAGACTAAGTGCGCACCTGCAAAATCCCTAAATATCAACCAAATCCTCTATTATGAGTTAAATGACAATAAGAAGCATCAATGTTAATTTTAATAGTTCTTATGCCAGGGGGTGACCATCTAGGGATCTCTGCATTCCTAGTCATATTGGTGTTTAACTTAGTAATAGAAAACTGGCCATTTAAGAAGGAATTAATACAATGGAGAGAGTGATGAGGGGTGGAGTATTTGTTGTTGAAAACTACACAACATCTGTCTTTCCACAACTGCCAGCAAATAACAACCATCTTTGCAGCCAGTTTTCTGTCAGGTAAGTTAATCCAAGATAAGATCCAATCTTTTGAGGAATTCCATTGTTGATGAAGGACATAACCATAACCAAACCAAACCAAACCAAACCGATCTTACATACGAGTACTCCATCAATATGTACATTGTAGTTTCTGTAGAAGACTTGAATCTTCTACACATGACATAATCTTGGGGAAATATTCTTCTCATTCTTTCTTTGGAACACACAACATCCTTGGCACATTTCCAAATAAACAGTTTTACCCTTGGTATAGTATTCATATCCCATATTTTCTTTTATATAATAGTATTTATAGCAGGAGAATGCACTTCTCTATTGTGATACTTGTTATTGTAAAAAACCTGGTAATCAGATTCAACCGTAAATTTACCACTCTTCGTTTTAGTCCAGATTAATTTATCCTCACTATTAAGATGAATTCTCATGTTCAGGATCTTAGTAGAAGTATCTTGATCGGAAAGATGAAGAATAAGATCTTGTTTCCATACTTTTCTGTCCTGATCAATAAGTTCATAAGCGAACTTGAATTCTCTTGGATTGATTGCAGTAGTAGATGGAGTAGGAGGACCATCAGTGTTAGGTATCCACTTGTCTTGCCAATTCCCTGCCCAAGAATGGAGATAAAGACCCTTATTTTCTTTCTTGTTCCACCAGAATTGCAATTAAAGAGAGTTCATTTTTTTCTTTCGTTTCTTCTGGAATTTGAAAAGAGCTCATTTAATGTATGGGAATAGTATTAAGAACATTTTTAACCATTATTGACCTGCCAGCTTGAGATTCCATGTTACCTCTCTAGTTAGTTAATCTTTTCTGCATAATTCTCCACTAAAAAGTTGAAAGAGACTTTCTTCTTTTTGTTTAGATAAAGCGGAATACCAAGATATCTTTCATCTTGAGTCATTATTTTGATGTTTAAAATACTAATGATATCTGTTGCTGACCATGGGCTTAAATTCTTACTAAAAATATACTCGATTTCTGGTAGTTGAGGAGCTGCCCTGAAGCATCACTGAAATCTTGAAGGATGACTTGAAGATAATGAATATTATCCAAGTTGGATTTCACAAAGATTAGATAGTCGTCTGCGAAGAGCAAATGACTTATTGGAGGTGCTCTTCTAGCTATCTTAATCCCTTTTATTTTCTTTGAGAACTCAGCATCCACCATATCACAAAGAGAAATCCTCCATAGCAATAATGAAGAGATAATGAGAGATTGGACCTCCTTACCTTATTCCCTCGAAGGGTGAAAGGGATAACAAGGTGAGGCATATAGTAAGAAAAAAATTTCAATGGTTGAGATACACTGAAATATAAGAGCACAAAACTTGTCTTCAAATCCCATTTTCTTCATTACATCAATGATAAAACTTCATTCTATCAATCAAAGGCCTTCGACATATCTAGTTTTAGAGCTAAGAAACTATCTCCACTCTTCTTCCTTTTTAAAGTGTGAATAATTTCACGAGAAAGGGAGATATTTTCTGAGATGACTCCCTAGGACATAAACGAATTGGAGCGGTGAGATGATTATGTCTAGTAACGTCTTCATTCTTCTAGCTAGAAGTTTAGATATCAACTTGTACGATGTATTACATAAACTGATGGGCCTGTATTCATATGGAGAGCTTGGAGTTTTTACTTTTGGAACCAACATGAGTCTCGTTTGATTTATCTTTTTGCTGATAAAACCACTTTTGAAGAAATCCTGGATCATACAGACTATATCATCCTTAACTATATCACATTGGGTTAAATAAAAACCGGTGGGAATCCATCGAGTCCTGGTGCCTTCCAAGGGTCCATACTCTTAAGAGTACCAAGTATCTCTGCTTCAGTAGGAATGACCAACAATCTATCATTTTCTTGGGAAGTAATAACATATTGTACATGATTAAAAAAGTCTTCATTTTGGTCAGGATTTGACGTTGTGCTGATATTTTTGAAATGTTCATCTAAAAGAGTAGAAAGAGATTCCCGATCCAAACACCAAGAACCATTCTTGCCCTGCAAGGCATCTATTCTATTCCTAGATCTTTTTATATTGGCATTTGCATGACGAAACTTGGTATTATACCAGCTTCTTTAATAAAATAATCTTTATTTCTTTTGCTGCCAGAATTCTTTTTTGATATCTTTCCACTTATGGATTTCAGCTATGTCTCTAAAATGCTGCTTGTGTTGTCTTGAGAACTAGCTTCCTGATGTAAGGAATCTAACTTTGAATGAAGCATCTTGATATTGGTGTCAATATGCGCAAAACTCTCATTGTTCTAGATACTAAGAGTTTTCCTTGTAGTCCGAAGCTTGTGATTTACATTATGTCTGAGCAACCCCGGATGTTATTACTCCAAGCCTTGATGATTTGATCTTTGCACGTGGAATCTTGTAACCAACAAGAAAATAACCTCTAGTTCCTTCTCATATTGGTATCATAAGAATAGAGATTCTAGATGCGTTAATTGAGTTAACTTAGAGTTAGGGGAATGTATGTACCAATCATCATTCACCATAGATCTATCTAGCCTACACTTGATTCCATTTGTACATGTTTATTATTAGTCCATGCATATGGTTTACCATTGTAGGTTAAGTCCACTAATCTTACCTCATTTATGCATTGAATGACTTTATGAGATGTAGAACTAGAAGCCGCATTACTACCAATTATATATGAGGAAGCTAAAATGACATTAAGATCTCCTGCCAACACCCACAACTGATTTACTTCTAAGCCTAACTCTCTAATAAAATTCCATTGAATTTTCTTTTCATGAGTTTCACAAGAACCATAAACAAGCGAGAGAATCCATTCAGGTTTTGAAGGATCATTTCTAACTAGGCAGTGAATCATATTCTTAGAAGAATGAACTATCTCAATAGCAAAACCATCTTTCCATAGAAGAAGAAGACCCCCCGATAAGCCGATAGAAAGTTCAAAAGTCGAGTTGAGAAAGTTTAGACTTTTGGATAGTCTGAGAAATTCTTTCATAATTGACTTTAGTTTATTGGATAAAGATAATATCAGGGTTGTGAACTCTAGCCAGATTTTTAATATGATTCCTAGTTTTGACATCATTAAAACCTTTACAGTTCCAAGCAATTATTTTCATGTTGATTTTGTAATAAATGAAAACAGAATTAAAAACTGGATTGAAGTTTAAAGATAGACTCAGATAAATGTAAAGGGGTAATGGGATGTATACCTGAGAGGGATCTCCGACGCAATCATTCATGGGTTCAGAGACATTTGCAGCTGAATTATCCACTACCATCGTGCTGGTTTATGCTGGTCCACATTAGTAGTATCAATAGTATGAGAGTTATTTGGTGGCTGAACATGGATATTATGGGGTTTCATTAAGTCAAGTTTGTGCACCCCTTATAAAACGGGGTGCACATTCCGGCTTCTCCTATTGGTTGAAAAATTCTGAAAAACCACCTCGGAAACCACTACGGTCTTTTCTTTTCTTTATTTTTCCTAGAATTGCGCCTAAGAAGAGTGGGAGTATGAAAAACTCCATTAACACCTTTCCTTGCTTCTGCTTTTTCTCTAGTGCGTGTCTGGATCTTCCTAAAAAAATTTATTTATATGCTAAAAGGGACAAAGTGAGATCAGATGATAAGACCAAGACTTCTACCAAAATCTAATGTTAGAAAATAGAAGATGTGAAAGAACATCTAGTAGTGATATGTTTCTACAGAGACTAATTAAAAGGGAACTGCTTCTTCTTGTAAGATGTAGTTTGAGCCTGATGTTGAAATTTAAAATCAGGGATTAATAAATCATTGGAGTTTCTGTGAGTAATCTTGATAGTGGTTATATCAAATTAATCATTTTTTTTTGTGAAGCTTGGCTTTATGGTCTAGCTACATTCTGTGATTTCATATACTTTTATGATTTGGGTTGCAGTTATTCGTCCTAATTAGTTTCAATAGATCTTTTTATCAACTGGATCAACTCTTTATGTTTTAAGTGCAAATTAACAGGATCATTTCAGTGGGTGTAACACCGGTACTTGTTGGTAGAGTCTTGGAGTTGGATTGTTGGGAAACCAACAATGCGGAGAAGAAACTTTCAAGATGCATATAAATACATGATTGTAATGATTTTTGATCATTTTTGGATTAAAAACCTTATAAGATGCATATATTTCTTGTCTATGATTGCTTTAGCGATTCAAAAAAATATATTATATTATCAAAACCCATTTCAGTGACTAAAACCCCAAATCTTGTTTCTGATCAACAATATGATTTCTCTCTTTTTTCAACGGTGGCTGCGTCTGTGGTGGTGGAGAACAAAGTTCATGGAAGAGGAAAGATGACTTTAACTTGTTTCCTATGAATAAAATGTAATAAAAAAAATGGAAACGAGGTTGTTTTAAGAGAAAAAGGTGTAGTGATTTAAGCGAATAGCTGGGGCGGGAATGTGCACCCCGTTTTAGTGGGGGTGCACAAATTTGGACCCGGGGTTCATTGATGGATCCTGATTGAAAGTAGAGTTTCTCATTTATTTTTTTTGCAATTTTGTGTTCTTCCAAAGCATCTGCATCGGCTAACTCCTCCTCCATAGAGTTACCCATACTTCTTTCATCATTTCCATCATAAACATTAACCTCTTACTTCATTATTGCATCATACTCGGCGTGTAATAAACTATCTGGATAGAGTAATCATGAAGTATGAGCATAACTATCATCTTGGTGATCAATCACAAAGCACTTGGGGAAAATATTTTTTGGCTGAAGATCCTAGTGATACCTGATCCAAACATCGCCAGAAACTGTTTTCCACCACCCCCTCTATGAAGAGGTTTATTTCCTGCATGTGGTCTACAATTCTTAGGATTAGTTTCTATTCTTCTTCTGATAAACTCGATAGCTTCATGGATAACTGCCGTATTCATATGTTCTAGCTTAAGATATTTGAAATAACATTTAAAGTTTTGAAACTTGAAGAGTAAGAACAGCTCGTTGTTACCATAATAGGGACGAGAATCATTGATATTGATTGGCTGAGATATATGAGCCAATTTTTTTTGAATATTTTAATATTTGGTATTATTTGGTTGAGTTGACTTGCAGATGAGGATGATGATTAACAAAGTTATGATTGATGGAATTATTGTACGGCTCAATATGAAAATGATGTAACTGTTTTGAAAGATTATTCAGGATGAATGAATGAAGAAGGACTTCTGAACTACTAATATGGACCATCAACAAAGCGAAGATGGATAGCACCACTGCTGGCCACACCACTATTATTTGGTCAGTTGCAAAAGCTATGCTGAATTCCACCATTGGTTTCCCATGAAATGAATGATCAGAGACCTGCGAGATTTACAAACCCATAAGATAATATTTTTGATTAATAAAAGAATATTTAAACAACTAGAAAGCTAACATTTTAAGATTGAGTATAGATCTCAAGAATGATACCAAAACCTTTTATATGATCTATAGGAAAACTACCATTTAAAACATGTTAATATTAGATCATTGATTTAAAACAATGAGAAAACAAATCAAAAACATCAAAAAATTAAGAGTTTAAGAAAATCGATTTTTCAAATGAGTAGACTCATTTTCGCCCGATCCTCAGAGCTTAGGAATCAATAAAGGGATTTTACAAAATGCTTTTAGTTTTTTCTTGATTTTTTCTTTTTCCCTTGATTATTATTATTATTACTTGAATCACTTCATCTTTTATTTCTTATTCTTCGAGTGATTTAGTAGGGATCCGTTGTAGCAAGAATGTTTCCACAACAATCTTCGAGATTTGAATATGTTGATGAAAATTTGGCCGTTAGATGACCCCCTGGTATTCCCCGTGATACGTACTTGGTAGATAAGGAAATTCCAGCTATCCGGTGAATCAACTCCTTATCAATTTTGGCTCTTCAATAATTATTGGTAGATGAGAGTGGGTGGGTACCTACAAAGACACTCTGATGCCTCAACGAGTAAGAGCTCTAAGCAGGTTTTTATGGAGAGAGAACGATTAGAAATGTGTACCTTTACTGTTGATATTCCACCTCTATTTATAGGTTTTGGAGGAATTGTATCCAACTCAGTTTTCATCTATATACATTTTGACTATTATCTGGACCAAATGCTTGCTAGGTTCACCTAGTCCCAACCAATTTTCCTTTTTTATAGGATCTGTAACTTAAAAGTTATACCTGGTCTTCTCAGTAACCGATCCCTCCTTTTTTCGAGGATCTGTAACTCCCAGGTCATACCTGGTCTTCTCTGTAACTCATCCCTCCTTTTTCTGGGGATCTGTAACTCTCAAGTTTGAATATGTACCTGGTCTTCTCAATAACTGATTATCCCTCTTTTTGGGGATCTCTAACCTCCATGTTTGAATATGTACTTGGTGTTTTGCTGTAGAAGGATAATTGCTGACTGGGCTATAATCATCCTTCCATATTTTATTACCCAATGGCCCAATACTAGGTAGAATTATTAGGTTGAGGCACTTGAGCCCATATATAGACTATATGGTACAAACATCCCCCCCTCTTAATTCTCAACTTGTTGATGGGTTAAGAAAAAAAGTCCCTTTGGTCAACAGCTCCGGCATTTTGCTCAGACGCCCCTAAGCTACTTGTTGAAGTTACATGGTAGTCTACTTGCTAACAAGGATGCACTTGGTGCGAGTGTTGTGGGATGATTTTCTGAGTTTAATATGAAGGAATCTTGATGATTATACTTGCTGATGAAACAAGTCTTTTTGTTGCATTACGACAAGGTCTTTTCTTTGCAATGTGGCAAGGCTACTGCATCAAATGGTATAACATGTCGGCACATCTCTTTGAAAATATATGACTCTTTTGGATCAACAACTTGTGTTGATCTCGTTTCTGAGACAAGAGTTCGTGGTTGCATTAGCGCAAGACTTGGTGGGATTATGTGCTTGCGATGAGAGCAAGATTTATTAAGTCTCAACTTATGACGTGAGGTAGTAGATTCCTTCATGATGGAAGGCTTTCTGCTCGTACTATGTTTTTGGTATAGTTTCACTGTTTGGAAAAAGCTAGCATATTTCTTCTGAGAAGTATAGATCCTTGTGCTTGCATTGGTATAATGCTATATGAATATACTCTAACTGATGTTCCAGTGATGATGGTAATGTTGTGATGTTATCAGCGCCTTTTAGATGGTTGTAAAATATCACTACTCATTCATTAAGAGCTTTATAAGTGATGTTCTTCAATGCTTCTTCGAATGATGCTTCACTATACCCATCAAGGGAAGCATGAGTTATATATGAAACTCATTCCTTTGAGATCTTTGTATTATATAACTGACTTTTTTTTATCGCCTCACTTTTTTCCTCCATCCCCAACAAAGCCTCTTCATGCAAACATTTTTTTCCTCTTTCGCTCCAGCTCCAACAAAGCTTCTTTATGAATATTTTTTATTTCAACTCCATCAAAGCTTCTTCGCCAATTTATTTGATTTTTATTTTCTTCTTTTTCTCCCGCTCCAATTAAGCTTCCCTTTGCAAGTGTCTATTTTTTTTCTCTCCCGCTCTAATAAAGTTTTTTCATGCATATCTTTTTCAACTCCATCATTTATTTATTATTATTATTTTTTTTGTATCTCGAACTTCTGATCCAACAAAACTTCTTCAGGGAACGTTTTTCTTTTACTCGTATAACGAACTCTCATTTCCTGAGAATGGGGTTCCATTGCTCATGGAACAAGGTTCTTGCTATTCTTGAGCTTGGACTAAACAGATTTAGGTTTAGCTTGCTAGAAAATTTGCGCAAGTATTGACTAAGACCGTGCAAGGAATATTTTTCTAAATATTTCCTCTAATCAAAGTCAAGTTTGTTTGGTTCTCACTGCTCTGAGATCGGGTCCCATTGCCCATGGAACAAGGTCCTTACTATTCTTGAGCCTGTGCTAAATCGGTTTAGCTTGCTCGCGAATTCGCGTAAGTATTGACTAAGACCGTGCAAGGAATATTTTTTATTCCTCTAATCAAAGCCAAGTTGAGATCGGTGCTAGCCGCGCGAGTGTTATTTTTTAACATCTCTGACTAGTATGCCCGAAGTTTGTGATCGATCCTAGCTATGCGAGAGTTATTGCTAAACAGCTCTGGCTAGTATCGAGGTGTGTGGATTATGCATTTGTTTATGAATTGTGCATTTGAATGTGAATTATGCATCAGTTGTATGACAAGAAAATACGAATAACATAAGCAAATTGAGCAATCGTTTAGGCTTACCTTATGAGGCGCGAATGGGTCAAACATCGGAAATATGCATCCCGAAGTTAATTTTCAACTATTGATCCAAGTTGCTGGAGTTCCAAGTTGTGGGCTTCATTTTTCTGCTGCTCGCTTAATATAACTTCCCTCCTGTAGCTTATATATCAGGTACGGTGCTTCCCCAGACGCCCCCAGTTGTTCGACTATTGTAAGTAAATTTTGCAATGGTGTGCAACTCAAATTGTTTTTAATTCGTGCAAGTTTGAACTTGGAACTATCCAAAAGAACAGATTGTTGATTGGATTGCGACCTGGATCACTAATTGGGTCAACGAGGAATGCTGGGTCCATGAGTTGCATCGTTGGGGAAGTCTTAAGTACGATTGATTGACCAAGGGCGCGTCTAGGAAAGCTCGGTTATGGGGCGACCAAGTAACGCGAAAATTGGCCTAGTGATATGTTGGAGATGCTTTTTGCTGATTTCGTACGAGTATACAACTTGAGCAATGAATTTTTGCGATACTAGGTTAAGAGAGCATGAATATGTTGATTGTATTTCAACTGACGTCGATAGTTGATGTTCATGTCGCTAGGTGTGTCATTGTTGAAAACCGCCATCCTCACACGTGTGTGATGCATGCGTGTTTTTTTTTATGCGTAACAACAAGATTGCATACATGGCGGAATACATCGAAGATTATTCCCATGATTGGCTCTTATTTGCAGGCGACACAGAAGAACAACAATCTTTGTTTTGTGTTGCTTTTACTTTCTCTAATTTGTACTTGTTTGAGCGTTGGTTTTCGACATAATATTTCTTTCATTTTCGTTCGTCGAGGTACTCATTTCTCTTCAATTTGTAGAAGTATTGCTCGCTCATGCATGTTGTTCTTCCAATGACTAGATATTGATCGTCGTTTCGATGGTACGGCAGCGTGATGTCTTTTGTAGCGCTCATTTGGATGTGAATTTTTCTCTGACATATTACTTCAGGAGCTTGCATTCCTCGTGACCCATGTGTCTTATCGTGATCATTTTGTATCCATCGCGCTCGCCAACCCTCATGTGAAGATCGTGCATGCTGGTGGAAAGTGATATTTTTCCAGGGTATTATTTGTTTGCGGTCTCTTATCCAGTGAGGCCTTCAATAGTATGTTTTCCTTCTTCAACTCTTGTAATCTTTGACGCAAACTCAGATCTACGAGCGTTATTCCCGTCTGATCTACTTGCATTATTTGCTCCAGCATCTTGCTTTTAGATGTTTCATATTTTCTTTCGTTATTATCCTGCACGTGTCGTGCCCGCCGAACCTTATGTGAAGGTCGTGCATGCTAATGTGTAGTGATACTTTCAGAGTATTGGTTATCGTTCGCTTGTGGTCTCTTATCTAGCGAGACCTTTAGCAATCTATTTTTCTTTTCCAGTTCGCGAAGAGTCAGATCTACAGGTGTTGCTCCAGTCCTATCCCCTTGTACAATGCACGAGGCTAAACGAAAGCCTTTATCACAAGGGGGTTTAGATGAGAGTTCACCATAATTTTTTTGTTGTTGATCTAAATTCCCGAGGGATCTGTTCAGATTGGTACCTTCACTTAAATATGGAGTTGTAACACGTACCCAGCTATTTCCTCTGCTTACCCCTGCAGATGAGTTCTCGTAGAGGGACATCCTGATGCCGTTGTTGCAGGTAATGTTTTAACTCCTTCTCAAAGTGGGTGGTCAACATCACTTCGAGTTCCTCTTATTCTCCTATTTGCATTTCCATCCCTCCGACTTGCTTGTGATGTAGCCATGGATTTAGATTTCTGTTTCCAAAAATTCCTTCTCTGCCCCACAGTTGGCGCCAAAAGATGTTGTAGCAAAAATGTTTCCACAACAATCTTCGAGATTTGAATATGTTGATGAAATTTTGGCCGTTAGATGACCCCCTGGTATTCCCCATGATACGTACTTGGTAGATAAGGAAATTCCGGCTATCTGGTGAATCAGCTCCTTATCAACTTTGGATCTTCAATACTTATTGGTAGATAAGAGTGGGTGAGTACCTGCAAAAACACTCCGATGCCTCAATGAGTAAGAGCTCTAAGCAGGTTTTTATGGAGAGAGAAGGATTAGAAATGTGTACCTTTACTGTTGATATTCCACCTCTATTTATAGGTTTTGGAGGAATTGTATCCAGCACAGTTTTCATCTAGATACATTTTGACTATGTATCTGGACCAAATGCTTGCTAGGTTCACCTAATCCCAACCAATTTTCCCTTTTTATAGGATCTGTAAATTACAAGTAATATCTGGTCTTCTCAGTAACCGATCCCTCTTTTTTCCGAGGATTTGTAACTCCCAGGTCATACCTGGTCTTCTTTGTAACTCATCCCTCATTTTTCTGGGGATCTGTAACTCCCAGGTTTGAATATGTACCTAGTCTTCTCAATAACTGATTATCCCTCTTTTTGGAGATCTCTAACCTCCGTGTTTGAATATGTACCTGGTGTTTTTTGTAGAAGGATAATTGCTGACTGGGCTATAATCATCCTTCCATATTTTATTACCCAATGACCCGATACTAGGTAGAATTATTGGGCAGAGGGACTTGAGCCCATATACAGACTATATGGTACAAACATGATCTAGTATTGTCATGACAAGTTTTCTTAAGTTGTGAATCGTAGCCATTTTTTATGGGAAGATAATAATTTTTATTTATCTTTATTGAGTCTTTTTTGCTCCATAAAGTTAAGTCCGTGATCAAAGGTTATGTGATTTTTTGTTCATTGATTTCTTGACTATAAAATCCCAACGTGGTTGTCAGTATTAGTTTTTATATATCTAATATAAAAAAAGTTAATTTCACATGACCGACTCGGAGCGCTACATCGCTAGTATTGAGCCTAAAATTTAATGACCCTGAGTGAGTGTTAACACTTCGCATGTTATATGCAGAATTCTCCCTTCATCTGGCTCCTAAGGCAAGAGCCTGGTATAAGATCCATGGAATAACTACATAACAAAGTAAGATGGTTATATGCTCTTAGATATATATATTTATCTAACCATGCTATTGATATTTAAACTTGGGTTCGGGTTGGCAATAAATTGATGTCTTCTAAAGAAATTATTATATATAATAGGGCTGTCAATGGATCCGGATCCATTCGGGTATCACTAGATTCAGAACCTACTTATAAAAGTCAGGTCTGATTCCTTACGGATCCGGGTCCTAGATTTGTGGACTCAGAATTGGACCCGTTTAAAGTACCAGGTACCCGTCGGTTCCGGGTACACGTTGGATATTTAAAAAACTATAAAGAAAATCTTAAAAATAGAATTTCTTTCTCTTTTTAACTTGAATTTAAATTATTTTTTATAAGAATTTATTATTATTTATTTTTTAATGTACTAAATAAAGATTAAATGTAAGAAAAAAAAAAGAAAAATCAAAGCCATAACTATCAAAGTACTTATAATTTTGCTAAAAAGATGAATAACCGGGTACCCAATATCTACGGGTACCCGACGGGTATTGTTTGGACTCGTTAACATTCGGATACAATCGGGTAATTATCCGTCAATTCTAAGTTGTTAATGGGTCCAACTTTAGGACCCAGAACCCTACACGAATGTACCGGGTCAGGTTCCGGTTCAGGGTAATGGGTACCCATTGACAACCCTAATATATATACACATTAGTCATGTAATGACCTGTAACATCCCCACTTCGAATTCTAGGTCGGCCGCCCTAAAACCCAAAGTGTGGCATACGAATGGATCACTTTACACAGTCAAACCGTCAAGCCAACAAATGAAAATCAGGCTATTGTATGGAGCACATTGATAACAATCCACAAAAATGAATTTATTTAAAAGAAGTTGATAAGGAAAAATTATAAATTACAATGAGTCTTTTAGAAATAAAAAATTAAAAGAAACAAAATCTGGTGTTTAAAAGAATTCAATAAAACATTTAGCTAAGCACCTTAAATAATAACGAAGAAGTAGCTTTTCGGAACAAAAATGCAATCTACAGACTAGGTTGCTCCATGGTCACGGTCTCCTGAAAAAAATAGTAAGTTGGGTCAGACCCCAACTAGCAGTAGGGTTTCACACCCTTATATCTTTATAGACGATCTAACAACCCATAAATAATTCGAAAAACATTGGCTAGAAACTAAAATAGTTTATGAGACGGATGCTATTAAAACGTTGCAGAAATGACAACAAATTAAGGGGGTAAATAGGCTACGAGAAAATAAGTCCACAAGTAAAAATCACAGTTGGATAGGTAATGATCTGATTAAGTGATAAAAATAGATTCATAAAAGTTCACCCATTTCCTAGCCCTGTAACGCGTCACTAACTGCCCCTCTCTAAACTCTTAGTCTAGCCGTTCAACAATAATGTATAAGCCCTTGTGTAGTCCACCAATTCTCCTACCGTGCGCCGGAGAATATGATATTGTCGAACCCATACAAAGATAATAGATCCATATCTCAGTCATGGCCTTCTTACTCATGGGAATCGAGCCAACTACGGGCAACAATCAACACAAATAGAAGTTAAATTCACATGCAACATTTTCCTTATAAATGTTAACCTTCACCTACCTAAGACTTCACCTCAAAACTGGTAACCGACGACAACACTGCAACAATACCCTATCACTGCCCAAACATTTGTGCCCGTACCTATATCCATCAACTAAGGACACTGTACTTGTCTCTATCCAGTACCATCTGGGTTTGTCCATACGAACTGATGCAAAACAGTAAACCTAATTAATATCAATTTCTTACCATGAGCATACTAACCCCTTTTAAACATCAAACCACCGGGCTCGACATTTCTCCTCACTGTTATCAACTAACAGTAGCCATGGCATAAAAAGTAAGTAGAAGATTGATATAAACTCCATTATACAAAACATAGTACGGACCCCACATGCTAGAGCCTAACAAAAATGAATAGCATCAACTAACTTGGTGGTGCCTAGTTACTCATTGCAGCTGAAAATGCTAATATCACGAGAACTCCTTCTAACTAATGAACCGGGGACTTGTCACGAAGTCTTACACAGGGAGTAGGTCACACAAATCATTACGGGGAAATCTATCACGTCCATCTAGCCATGTTAAAGACAAACTAGTAGTAAGGTAACAAACCCCAACAGTAAGCATATCAGTAAAATCATTTTTCACCCGTATTAGATACACGGTCTGTAAGGATAAATAAATAGCATCCTCCAAAGGCTACCAAAATATTAATAGAAAATCCTTTAAATCCTTGGTATTAGAAGTTACTCAGGGTCATCAGATCAAACATAAATGAGTATGAGGATTAGAAAACCTACATGTATTGCAGCAGAAAAAATCTTTCAACAATGATCGTCTTTAGCCTTTAAATAGATCTTCTTTTCTTTCAGTTTTATAACACGGCAGCTAAGATGTTCAAAGAAATGTTTTAGGCGCGGCTGATTTCATTATTTTTTTCTTTTTAGAGAAGAAGAGAAAAATGACTTAACCCTAGTCTTTTGCACATCCTAAGTCTTAGTTATACGGCTCTAAATTATTTTCCAAAACCCAAAAATAAGGCCCCTTGTAACTCACGGCCTGGATAAGAAATTAGGTGATAAAGAGAAAGATACACTTAACTAAAGTAACTACTTAACGACACATAATCCTAAGTTAAGGGGCACTGCAATCTCCCCCTAGATAAAAGGATTACGCCCTCGGAATCAGCATACATTAACTGATTTAAGATTCACAAAGTGCCTTATTCGGGTCCAATTAGTCAGCTAACCGTGTGTCAGCATACTAAATGTTTACATCGATATTTCCCAAAATATATTACCAGCTAAGCAATTTAAATGCAACCCCTAGGTCATTGCAGTTTTTCCATGCAGAGCAACACATATGCGACTCCTCGGTCATCGCAATAATAACTTAGGAAATTCGAGCCAACCACAAACAATACACAAAACAATCAACACTAATCATCATCATAACAAAAATAAGCAAAACATAAAATATGTCGGTGTGAAAAGAAAAGAAAAAATTACCTCCATCTCGACAACATGTTCACCACCACCACGAGGTAACATAACATTTATTCGGGGTTGATCTCGCCCTGGTGGTACTTCACGACCTTTCCCATTTTTCACAATTTTGGGCTTGTCTTTATTTGGACAGTTTGTAGATTTATGTCCATGTTCTCCGCATTTGTAACACTGCCCTCTAAAAATATAAGGTTTATCTTCTTCCATGATTCTTAGTGGTTGAGGTGCTTGAGTTGCTACATCATGGTTAGTGGTCTGCTCATCTGCTCGTGGATTCTTCCAACTATTCTTTATACCTTCATAAGGTCTCTCATTTTTCTTAGGTTCTACTTTATTTTTCCTAGCCTCTTGGATTCTTAAGCAATGTGCCCTAGCACAGTTTGCGACCTTGGCATAAGTATCAAAACTGGGGTTCCCAATGATGTGTCGAGCAATCCCATTATGCAATCCATTCAAAAACCTTTCAATCTTGTCTGCTTCAGTAGGAATAAGATGAACAACAAATAGCGACAAGCGGTCAAACTCACACTCATATTCAACCACTATTTGATCTTGCTTTTTCTCCAGCTCTTCAAACTGCCTAATCGTAGCTTGGCGCTCGGCCGGGGGAAATAAATGTGCAAGGAACGAATCTTTGAATCTTGTCCAAGTAACCTCCATGGCGTCAACAGTCCTGCCCATCGACTCCCACCAAGTTGCTGCATTCCCCTCCAATAGGAAAGCGGCCATCCTCTGCTTATAAGCCTCAGAACAATCAAACTGAGCTAGTATCCTATCCACTTTTGTGCACCACTGGCGTGCTTCAGTTGCACCTCCCTTTCCTGTGAACGAAGGGGGTTTCGTCTTTAGAAAATCTTGGTAATACTGAACCCAAGTCTTCGCGTTTCTTTCCACAATTGCAGGTCCATTCATTTCTGGGGGTGCCACATCTTCCGTACCTCCAGGTGGACCAAGTCTCTGATCCAATGTCGCTATGATCACAGTATTCAACATTGTCTGAAGGTTCTCTAACATTAAGGTGTTAGTCCCACTCTGTCTTCCTTCGGTATGAACAGATCGAGAGCCACCTGTGGACCTAGTCCTACGATATTGAGAGCTACCTATGGACCTAGTCTCATCTTCACTACGAGATCCACTATCAACATTACGTGAGTTACTTTCTGCCACAGAATCCTCAACAAAATCCTCAATCCTTCGGCCACGACCTCGGCTACGACCTCTACCACGACCACGGCCTTCAGTATTACGTCTACCGCGACCATCCATCCTCTAAGAATGGAAAGAAAAACAAGAAACTATCAACACAAATTCACACAAAGAAAACAATCAAAGTTCTCCTAAAACTCGTGCCTAACGTGATCAAACAAGACCCTACACCCGCTCCCGATGACTTATGTTACCAGGGCTTTGATATCACTTTGTAACATCCCCATTTAGAATTCTAGGTCGGCCGCCCTAAAACTCAAAGTGTGGCATACAAATGGATCACTTTACACACTCAAACTGTCAAGCCAACAAATGGAAATCGGGCAATTGTATGGAGCACATTCACAACAATCCACAAATAAATGAATTTATTTAAAAGAAGCTGATAAGGAAAAATTATAGATTAAAATGAGTCTTTTAGAAATAAAAATAATCCTCGACTCGCAGGTCGGCCTCCAAATTAAATGTGGAGAATTTATTTAAAAGAAACAAAATCTGGTCTTTAAAAGAATTCAATAAAACATTTAGCTAAGCACCTTAAATAATAACGAAGAAGTAGCTTTTCGGAACAGAAATTCAATCTACAGGTTAGGTTGCTCCACGGTCACGGTCTCCTGAAAAAATAGTAAGTTGGGTCAGACGACTCAGACCCCAACTAGCAGTAGGCTTTCACACCCTTATATCCTTTATAGACATCTAACAACCCCTAAATAATTCGAAAAACATTGGCTAGAAACTAAAATAGTTTATGAGACGGATGCTTTTAAAACGTTGCAGAAATGACAACAAATTAAGGGGGTAAATAGGCTACGAGAAAATAAGTCCACAAGGAAAAATCACAGTTCGATAGGTAATAATCTGATTAAGTGATAAAAATAGATTCATAAAAATTCACCCATTTCCTAGCCCTGTAACGCGTCACTGACTGCCCCTCTCTAAACTCTTAGTCTAGCCGTTCAACAATAATGTATAAGCCCTTGTGTAGTCCACCAATTCTCCTACCGTGCGCCGGAGAATATGATATTGTCGAACCCATACAAAGATAATAGATCCATATCTCGGTCATCGCCTTCTTACTCATGGGAATCGAGTCAACTACGGGCAACAGTCAACACAAATAGAAGTTAAAGTCACATACAACATTTTCCTTATAAATGTTAACCTTCACCTACCTAAGACTTCACCTCAAAACTGGTAACCGACGACAACACTGCAACAATACCCTATCACTGCCCAAGCATTTGTGTCGGTACCTATATCCATCAACTAAGGACATTGTACTTGTCTCTATCCAGTACCATCTGGGTTTGTCCATACGAACTGATGCAAAACAATACCTAATTAATATCCATTTCTTACCATGAGCATACTAGCCCCTTTTAAACATCAAACCACCGGGATCGACATTTCTCCTCACTGTTATCAACTAACAGTAGCCATGGCATAAAAAATAAGTAGAAGATCGATATAAACTCCATTACACAAAACATAGTACGGACCCCACATGCTAGAGCCTAACAAAAATGAATAGCATCAACTAACTTGGTGGTGCCTAGTTACTCATTGCAGCTGAAAATGCTAATATCACGAGAACTCCTTCTAACTAATGAACCGGGGACTTGTCACGAAGTCTTACACAGGGAGTAGGTCACACAAATCATTACGGGGAAATCTATCACGTCCATCTAGCCATGTTAAAGACAAACTAGTAGTAAGGTAACAAACCCCAACAGTAAGCATATCAGTAAAATCATTTTTCACCCATATTAGATACACGGTCTGTAAGGATAAATAAATAGCATCCTCCGAAGGCTACCAAAACATTAATAGAAAATCCTTTAAATCTTTGGTATTAGAAGTTACTCATGGTCATCGAATCAAACATAAATGAGTATGAGGATTAGAAAACCTACATGTATTGCAGCAGAAAAAAATCTTCCAACAATGATTGTCTTTAGCCTTTAAATCGATCTTCTCCTCTTTCAGTTTTATACCACGGCAGCTAAGATGTTCAAAGAAAAGTTTTAGGCGCGGCTGATTTCATGCTTTTTGTCTTTATAGAGAAGAAGAGAAAAATGACTTAACCCTAGTCTTTTGCACATACTAAGTCTTAGTTATACGGCTCTAAATTATTTTCCAAAGCCCAAAAAGAAGGCCCCTTGTAACTCACGACCTGGATAAGAAATTAGGTGATAAAGAGAAAAATACACTTAACTAAAGTAACTACTTAACGATACATAGTCCTAAGTTAAGGGGCACTACATGACCCGACCATCCACATGTAGTTATCCGATAATGTGAATTTTTTTACCGGCACTGTTGTGGTCATCCAAGAATAACTACCCAGGAGGTCTCCCATTCCCGGATTACTCCCTCCCAAGCATGCTAACTATAAAGCTTTCTGTCAAATCTGGAGCCAATTGTGATGAAAATGCCTTGGTGTTAGAAAAGGAAAAACCATTACTTGTATTTCCTTCGGCGAACCCTACTTGCCAAGTCGGGATATTACAATACCACCATATTAAATTGGACTCGTCCTCAGCTCTGGTATATATATACAAGCCCAGATCTCCGACGTTCCCTGCCCTTCATGAGACCAGTATCTGCACAACCTGTCCAACGTACTCTCATTTGTAGTGACCCGACCCTCCGTCGTCTGCTCTGATACCATTTGTAGTGACCCGACTCTCCGTCGATATTGTCCCTACTTAGCCACTGTGGTTATCTGACATTGTGGGTTTTTTAACCGGTACAAATACGTTTACCCAGAATAGCTTTCCGGGAGGTCACCCATCCCTGATTACTCCAGCTCGAGCATGCTTAATTATAGAGTTTCTGCCGAATCTGGATCCAATTATGCTGAAAAGGTCTCGGTGTTAGGAAAAGTTAAACCATTACATATATTCCATTCGGCGAAACCTACCTGCCGAATCAGGGTATTACAAGCTATCTCTTGCAAAGCTCCCATTTCACCTTTGATTCTTGTAATGATGGCGTAAAGAAAAGATTAAATTTTAAATTTTTTTACAAACATGAAAATCGTTTTTTGGAAGAATGACTAATTTAGTAGTTATAAATTAGGGTTGTTTTGCTTTATTCGTGAATGGAAATTTTCTTTTGAAAATTCAAGTATGTTCTGATACTGCAAGTGGATGAATATCTTTCTGATTCTTGGCTCTCTTACTTTTAGAAATCTTTTCCAAAAATTGTGTATGAGTGACTATTTGATTTGAGAATCGTTAATCAAATCTGTTTAAACAATTATCGTGGATCCTTCAAAAACGTTCACCTCTAGTGAAACCTTCATTCTCATAGTTGCTAAAAACTCTATAATCTTCAAGGAATCTGTGAAATCTTACCCTAAGGAGAAGATTTGCAACTACAGTAAAACGGGTCCAGATCGTCTGTGTCACTGCTTGGGTGTGCCCTATGTGCCACACCAATAGAAACACGGTATTTTCTCTTGGATTTGTAATATCTTCTTTAACTAATTAATTATCTTTCCTAATCGATTAGTGTTGTATAAATAGAAAATCTATTTAGTTAGTCATGGTTAATGAGAGGAATGATGTGGCGTGTTTCTATTGGTATGGCACATAGGCCACACACAAGCAGTGGCACAGACGATCTCGACCTTTCCTAATCGATTAGTGTTGTATAAATAGAAAATCTATTTAGTTAGTCATGGTTAATGAGAGGAATGATGTGGCGTGTTTCTATTGGTATGGCACATAGGGCACACACAAGCAGTGGCACAGACGATCTCGACACGCCTGTGAGACATTGCACATGATTTTCTTTTTCTCCTTTCTCCTCTCTCTCCCTCTTCCGACACCACTGTCATCCCCGATACCAAATCTCTCACCGGATCAACAATTCCAGTCCGCCACTATCACTAAATCATCGTCACCGTCGATGCCACTGACGTCTGTTAATTTGTAGTCAAAATGAAAACCGAGTAAAGGAAGAAAAAATAAACAAATATCAAACCCTAAAATGAGAAAGAGGAACTGAACGTTACAGAAATCGGTCTTGATCCCTAAAACCTTAGAAAAGAAGAATAACCTGATATTGAATATTTGAATCAGGGTTCACTGAAGTGGATAAAGAAACCCTCTCAGATTTCATGATCAGAAGATTTTTGAAATAGATTTCTAAAGATGAGTGTTGAACCGTTCAACAGGTAAATTCTTGAGTTTGTGTTGAACATGCATATCATTATGATGTTGTTTATAATTAGTACTAATCTTATTGCGGTTGTATTGTCAATTTAGGTTGGTGAAATTAGCAGCCCGAGCTTTTTATGATGACATTCCATTGAAAGGCGAGAACCAGCCCAAGAACGGTAGAAGTGATAACCGTGGAATGGCGGTTGTGATTCTAGATGCCCTTACAAGGTTTCATTATTCTGTCTATTCCTTGTCACATTGATTGTGTGGAAATGAAATTTCAAGTTTTCAACTGATTTTTTGGTGAATTGAACTGTAAATTAGCTGACAGCATTATGGGATGATTTAATTCATCTTCTGTAGACTAAATGAAAGTGGAAAATTAACATTTTAGTTATAAACTGGGAAAATGGGACACTATTGAGTGGTTCCTCATAATTCATCTAGCTGACTCATGATATTAGGTTACAATGTTTTGATGATTTTAGAGGCATTATTGTTTCTGCTATTTTGTGAGAGTAATTTTTGAGAGGTTTCTTGCCTTTTCATTTTCCCCTTTAGGCGACAATGGGTCAGGGAAGAGGACTTGGCCAAGGATTTGAAGCTGCACACAAAGCAACTACGCCGGACTCTACGTTTTTTCGAGGAAGAGAAGCTGGTCACAAGGGACCATCGAAAAGAGGTTAGATTCTTAAGGAAGATAAGGATTAGACAATTATCTTTTACTCAACAGATAAAAGCAATTATCCTAATTGCTAACTTAAATTCGTTTATTACTGGGTATGATGCTTTGCGCAGACGGCAAAAGGTGCACAGAGATTTAGTGCCGCAGTAGCCAACACCACTGATGGTCATGGGAAAGAGGGAGAGGAAAAGATAAAACTGCATACCCATTCTTACTGCTGCTTGGATTATTCACAGGTTGCTCCTTGTAGATGTATAGCTTTCCCTGTTATCACTTGCATGAATCTTAGTTACATTATCATGTTCTGATTAGGCTTTGTCTTTGTAGTGATAGTAGTGAATGGCTTGCTTATGAATCTGTGTAACAGTGCAGGTCACAATTCTGCAAATAAGACCGATAACAATTCTTTGATCTATCATGTATGTTGTGTTTGGGGGTAGCGAGCGTGTGCCTCGCCCAAATGACACATAGAATTTCCTATATCGTTCTACATTTTGCAACTATATCCCCGCTTAAAATTAATGTATTAACTGTTACAGTACCCAAATAATAAAAGCAAGCAAAAGCTTAGAATAATCAAGCAAGCAAAAGCAACAATGAACCACATATATTCATGATCTCTAAGATTGCTCTCTTGTAATCTACATACTAAGAAAAGAAGCCTTTAAAATTTCTTGTGAGGGCACGTATATGATGTTTTCCTGGGTCACCTGGGCAGTCTGGGCATCAGATTTGACAACGTAGGACATTCTATATTCCGTGGCAATATGAAACAATATTTTTTGTTTTCGGTCTTATTTGCAGGCATCAGGTAGTTACCCTGTTTAAGATATTTCGTTTGATAAAGATATCTCTTTAGTCAGAGATGTTTTTTATTTTTTTCTGCATTGAATTGATCCAAATTGAATTTCCTCTATTGGATCTCTTAAAAAATTGTTTTCCTGTACTCAGGTATGTTGTGTGAAGGACCAATTTTGATCTCCATTAACCCGACATTTGACATATATATTACTACTAAATAGTGTTGTCTAATTGTACTGTTAAGTTCTTTTTTTTTTGGCATTTGTACACTATTATATTACTAAACACAAACTCGTTCTTTCAAGCCCATAAGGAAAGGATGTTGAGTTGTGGGTTATCTTAGGTGCGTTCCACTGACCATGTTAGAGAACAGTGAAAGTTACTTTTTTGACGGTAAACGGTAGTTTATTCAATAGCTTATTAGAGGTTGCCGTGTTATGCATTTTCAATAGCTTATTCAATTCTTTAGTGATGAAACACTCAGCAATACAGCTTCCGATTGAGATTTATATTCAAAGTTGCCATTATCTATGGTATTTCCCATTTGTGAATAAACCTTCATGCGTATAATCTAAAATCACATTGTTCTTAGAATAAGGATCATTGGTCATTCTTTTGCAGATTTACGATGTTGTAAGATATCGACATCACCGCATGAAGAAAAAACTGAAGGATGAACTTGATTGTAGGAATACAGTTCAGGAATATGTATGCCCTGGCTGCAAGAGAAGGTTCTCGCTACTCGTTTCATAGTTTTCAACTTTTAGTCATCGTTGCTTGTTATTACCTTAAGCTCCAAAATTGTGTAATATCATTTCTTCAGGTATAATGCACTGGATGCACTTCAACTGGTTTCCCTAACGGGCGAGGGTTTTCACTGTGAAAACTGCAATGGTGAACTTGTTGCTGAGAGTGACAAATTAGCTGCTGATGAAATGGGTGATGGAGATGATAATGCAAGGAGGAGGAGACGGGAAAAGTTGAGGGACATGCTTCAAAAGATGGAGGTACACTACTGATAACTGTTTTTTTTTATTTGCTGATAGAAAGATTAATTGAGAGACGAATAGAAGTCATGCATTTTGAGTCATTTTAAATCAGCATAATGGATGACATCTTGACGAGAGTAACTGCTGAATGTTCTGTTCCTTGCATCATCCCCTCAACACGATTTCTGCATGGAACCAGTAAAACTAGTGAGATCAATAATATTTACGGTTTGATGAAGGTCCGATGATGGGTTTATGCTAGTCTAAATTTAGTTGATCAGCACTTCCGGCTTCCCCGGTCAACGGAAATACCATGTATTGGTTAACTGTAGTTGTTTCTTCTAGACGTAATATTCTAGATGTGAGTGCAGGGACAGCTGAAACCATTGCTGGAGCAGCTCAACAGAGTGAAGGATTTACCTTGTCCTGAATTTGGTACTCTCCAAGCATGGGAAGCCCGAGCCAGTGCTGCTCACCGTGCAGCACATGGTGATGCCAATGGGAATGATCCATCTAAGTCTTCTCAACAATATGGTGGAACACCTTTGCCATTTATGGGCGACGCAAAGGTACTTTGTGTATTCTACTTGATCCTGTATGGTTTGGTTTCCGTGTCTTTAAGCAGCAATTTCTTCTGATTCGTGTTGTAAGAAACTACAAAAGCTTCTCTTTTTGATCAAAACACTTTCTGAGCCTCGCCAGCTTTGACACAATGAGAGGGCCTCCCTTTTAAATTTTCCCGTTTGACAGTGTCGGATGCATTACATAACTTGATTTATGCATGGGTGTCAACGTATTTTACTCATTATGAGATACTTACAGGTCTCGCTACATAGATTCAATTTTTAGTACTTCTAGGAATTATCCATTAGGATATAAAAACTTATCCTGCAATACTTGTATTAAGAATTCAGAATGGAGAAAATGTGTTCACCATACTCTAATTGGAATGTTTTTTGGGCAAACTCGTTTGTATGTCAGGAGCCACTCAGTTACTATTTTTTTCTCTGTTTGTTCTTTTCCTATTTAGTTCAATCATGTCTTCTTTATATATTCCTGGTGCGCGCTCAGTTTGTTGCTGACTCTTGGCAGGTTGAAGTTGATTTTGGTGCGGCAGTGAAAGAAGAGGATGTCAAACCTGATGCTGGAGCGATGAAAGTCTTGCCTCCCTGGATGATCATGCAGGGCATGAATCTCACAAAGGAGCAACGTGGAGAAGCCACTACTGAGGAGTTAAAGGTCGATGGGAAGCCAACATCTGTAGATTTGTCTGATGATAAAAAGCCAAAAGTCGAAAAGGAGGATGAAAAAGATACAATACAGGCTAGTACAGAGCGATAGACTTAGCGCCTCATATCCCTCACATTTGTATATTATTTTTGGAACTATAAAAACTTATATATAACATGCTATAAGAATATAAAGTAACTTTATATTTGTGTGATGTTCTTTTTCAGAGCGAGTACTATAAAGCTTATTATGCAGCGATATTGAAAAGGCAAAAAGAACAAGATGAAGCTGCGAAGATGAATCAAGAAGAGCTAACTAGTACTGAAAATGGTTTCTCGGATATGCCTTCTGATCGCCAGGTGGGCATGAAAGCTAAACGTGAGGACGATGATGACGTTGAATGGGAAGATGCCCCAACAACAGGTATGGGTTAGTGAACAACTTCTTTAATGCTCTTCCGGCACAAGTTACCAAAACCATTAAGTTTTTTTTAATGTCATCCGTAATCAAAGAAACAATATATAGAAGATAGTTATAATGACAACTTCTGGCATGCCCGATTGATTTCCCTTCTGAATCTTAAGAACTGTCAGTTTTGCTGAATGACTGAATTTCATTACAGGAACAGCAACTGGAACTTATAAGTTAAACGATTTGAATGCTTCTGTAGAAGAATCGGAGGAGGATGAGATAGATTGGGAAGACGGTTAAATATTCTCCGCTTTCAAGGTTCAATTTTTTTCCATCTTCTTTATATCCCTCAATAGAACTACGATAAATAGACGATAAATAGGAAAAGCGAAACAAAGAAATCCAGATCTGCGAAGGTTGTTCCTTTTTCCTCCGTAGGTCAAGTACTCTTTTGTATTCATTTTTCAACACCCACAAGGAGAATTGTATCTAGTGTTCTTCAATTCCCTTTCTCCTATCTAGTGCATTTTGTGTGTTTAATTGGATGTTAAATGTAGTCCTTAAGTGTGAATATTAGTCTCGTGTTAACACTATTCAGTTTACCAGTTGGAATGTCTTTTAAGTTCAAGCGGATTCAAGTGTAACAACTTAGCCAGCATTTCTGCATCACTTCTTAGTTGTGGCACTTGTAATTACTAGTTCTATCCTTTCTGCATCATTTCTTCATTTATTAGTTATTATTATTACTAGTTCTATCCTTCTAATTTTATGACGAAGTGTTAACTGTTTAGAGTAAAGTGGATATTATTTTCTTGTTGGATTCCAGTCTTATCCTCTCTCCATCCTTGGGTTAAGATTCTAGCCGATTTACTGGGTGCAATTTATGAACACAATTTAAATTGTGCTGACAGACCGATCATACCCGCTGACCAAAATCTACCCTAGACTCTACATATAACCCAAATGTTTGCAGTGTGGCCAAATATTTGCTGCGTAGGCACATATTGTAATTGTGCCTCGTGCTAAAAGCCTCCCCAACGACCTAAAATCTGCGGGGGCAAAATTTGTATGATCTACCCAAAATATGTTCCCGGGAATTTTTTTTCCAATGACTTGCTGTACTATAGTGATACACATTCACCCAAAATCCCTTCGATGACCCAAAATTTTAATTGGCCCGAAATCACCTATTGTAACCTTGTATTAAGATACCGTTGATATGAGTCCACCAGATGAATGTGCACCCACTAATCACTATAGTTAAATGTTGGGATGATGCGTATGGAACTATCGATGACACACGTGGAGGTCGGTCGGTCCTATACCAGGCTGTTCTACTGGATGGTAAACTCTCTTAAGGCACACTCAAGCTGCAGGAAAGAAAACCTAGCAGCAAATCAACTACACTTAGTATATTACTTTTTTTTTTTTTTTTTTCTGGATGTGTTCTGTCTTTCTCTGAAACTTCTTCTTCTCCTTGTTTCTAGACTTAAACTATTTGGGATTACCAACAACTCACCTTAAATTTCGCCATAAGCTAATAACTTCAAAGTTTCATTCTCATTCCCCAAAGATAGGGGGAAGAAAACTATCCCTTAAATATAAAAACTATTCTTCCTTCCTTTCTTTCTTTCATAACCTTCTCTTTTTCAGGAGTTTGTGTGTATTCATCTCATTTTTTATGACCAAATTTTTGTTTAAATGAAACAAGATTATGTATTTCATGAACGTACTTTATACTACCAAATATTATTAGCAATACTAATCATTCAAAAAATGGGTTTGACAAATTCCTTCTTAATGACCTCAAAACACTACCATGTGTTCCTTGAACGTTAAGGAACTTCTATAGTAAACAAGAAAAAAAAAAAAAAAAAGGTCGTCCACCCTTCACTCTCCCTCCCTACCTCCCTTTTACTTTCAGTTCTACACAAAACCATAAGCCATTTTTTTCCAACTCTAATCTCTAGATATATATATGGCTGACTAATCATCACCATTAACCTTATTACATGTTGTTATTGGTTTCTCAATAGATTCAAGCTGTCATATTACTACTAGTAGTGGTACTACAACTATTCACCCCCCAAACCCATCTTTCTTCTTCTTCATTAGTTTTCTTCTCTCTGTCTTTCATTTTTCATACCCATGCTGCTTCCTTTTCTTCTTCTTCTTCTCCTTAATAAATTTGATGGCTTTGAATAAATCTTCGTGTTTGTTATTAGTGACGCTGCTTCTTTGGTTGTCGATTATTATGTTCTGCATTCATGGATGGAGATATAGTAAGAACGCTAGTAATAAGAACATAATAACATCTCTCTCTTTACATAATGATCATCGAAGTTTCGTGATCGTAAACAGAAAAATGTTATCGTCGTCTTCGTCCATACCATCAACAAGTAGTAGCGGTACTACTACATTCGACTTCACTCCATTCTATAGACATCATCACCACAAACACCATGGGCACCATCACCACCGCCACTACTACTACAACCCTGAGCCACCACCACCAGGAGGAGGTACTAACAACGGTCATGAAATTGATCCACGTTATGGAGTTGAGAAGCGGTTAGTTCCCACGGGTCCAAACCCATTACACCATTAAAATTGATCTATCGATCGATGATAATTGGTCGGTCACATAGAGGTTCTTTAATTCTTATATTTTTCATATTGTCTGTTGGTAAATATACTTATTATTATTATGTTGTCATATTACGATATATATCCTTTTCTTTGAGCAAGAACAAAAAAAAAAACGAAAAAAGGTTCAGTGTAGTGATTCATCATTCTCTTTCATTTTGTATGATTCAATTATTTGAGATCTCTACTAATTGTTCAGATCGAATTCAATAACTCAACGATTAACTAGAGAAGTCATGATTATTTTTGGTCACATTTTCTTTTTAATATATACTTTTATTATGTAATACTATTATTTGTTGGGAGGATTAAGATAGATATCGAAATCTATAAACAAAGAGTAGTTGGGACGGCACGGCACAAATTAAGATGGAGAAAAATTTGTTTTCAAGAAAATGATATAATTTGCCCTCTTTTAATAGATTTAAAATGGGGGTTGTTGTTGATTAGACTTGTCGGGATCATAATCTTCTTATTCAGATATCTCATCATTCTAATTTTCTATTGATCCATAGTCCGTACTAAGTTTTGTATCTTCCAGCCACTAATCATCATATGTAGAAATGTACGAAAAATGCCATTGTACGTGAACAGAAATGACGGACTGATGAGAAAGAAATTTCTCGGAAAACCGATTCCAGAAGATTTTTTTTTCTTGTGTAGAAGTTTCCGGTGTGTTGTTCATTCTGAAAAAAGATTGTCAATTGTCCAAGTAGGAGTTTAGTGTTTTAGAGGTGATTTGAAAATGTCTATTTAACACCACTCTTTTATAACCTCGCGTTTTTAGGGGCCACTCAAAAGGATTTAGGGGCCAACAATAAAACAAAAAAGGTCACCCAAAGGGAAAATGTAGCCAGCCCTTATCTCGCGTAATTCGTAATGGCGAAATTACCCTTATATATTCGGAGGATATGATAACATTGTTACCCTCCGAATGCAATCGAAGGCCAAAATATTTGCCAGACGTCCGATTATACGAGGTGCAGTATTTCTTGGTTCGTGTTTTGGATTCAGCGTTAATCGGGAGTTAAATATATTACAAAACTTACCGATTATAAGTTGCCGCAAATTCAAATTTTGAAAGCTACCATAATCGGTAGATATGCTAAATCCAATACCTACCGATTATTGGTTTCTCCACATTCAACTTTCGTCAAATTAGCCGTTGGAGTTTTTGGGAAAAACAAAAAGAGCCGTTGGACCCTAAACCTATATAAAGAAACTCATATCTATCACCCCAATTGCACCAAACTCTTTCCTCTCTTCAGTTTTAATTTTCATAACAAAAAACATGGATATTGCTTTTGCCGAAGAAGAAGATTGTGCTATTTATAGAGCGTGGGTTGTGGTAACTACTCATGATCGTGTTCACAAGCTCCACAAATCGGAATCCGAAGAGCAGATATGGAACCGTATCTTAATGGTATTTGAGGCCTTAGATGGTAATCGAATTCGAAGATCATCCAATGACATTAAGATGAGAAAGAATGCGCTAGAAGGAGATTGACAAACTTGAAGATGAGGAACGGTTTGTTAGGAACGCTTTTCCTTGGTGGACGTATGAAAAACGAGTAAGTATCTCTGTAACTCCAATTCACATTAACAAAAGTTAGTACTAACTTGTTACTCATTCGTAATTTCAGAGAAATCTTGCGGATCGCCGGTATGTGGACCTCTACGGGAAACGATTTGAACATGAAGGATGCTACAAAATCAAGAGGGACAATTTCTATGGTCACTGGAAGTTATGATCTGTTTTAATACTTTTATGGTCAATTAGGAGTATGGATTTAGGTGCTTTTGACGAAATTGTAAGGTTAAGGCCGTTTGAACTTTATGTAATGGATGTAATCGGAGTATTATTAATATAAAAACTAGCCGATTATACGAAATCGGTAGATTATTTTGTTAAACAACCTACCGATTGTAATATTCGGTTATTTTATGAGTCAACTTTCTTTCCGATTATGGTGTTGTTTGGTTCCAGGAAACAGTTTTTTTTGAACTTGTAATATTCGGAGGATAATGTTTTTGTAAAGTTCCGAATGTACGATGGCCCAAAAATCAGAATTTGGAAAAACTTATACTTTTCAAATTTTGTCTTTGAAATAATCGGACGTTAAATTAGTTACCAAAACTTCCGAATATGGGATGTCTAACCTTCAATATGGCCCTTGGAACCACCTGGAGCCATGGCGTGGTTTGTTTTGAACTTGTGATATTCGGAGGATAGTTTTTTATAAAGTTCCGAATGTACGATGGCCCAAAAATCAGAATTTGGAAAAACTTATACTTTTCAAATTTTGTCTTTGAAATAATCGGAGTTAAATTAGTTACCAAAACTTCCGAATATGGGATGTCTAACCTTCAATATTGGCCCTTGGAACCACCTGGAGCCATGGCGTGGTTTGTTTTGAACTTGTGATATTCGGAGGATAGGTTTTTTATAAAGTTCGAATGTACGATGGCCCAAAAATCAGAATTTGGAAAAACTTATACTTTTCAAATTTTGTCTTTGAAATAATCGGAAGTTAAATTAGTTACCAAAACTTCCGAATTGGGATGTCTAACCTTCAATATGGCCCTTGGAACCACCTGGAGCCATGGCGTGGTTTGTTTTGAACTTGTGATATTCGGAGGATAGGTTTTTTATAAAGTTCCGAATGTACGATGGCCCAAAAATCAGAATTTGGAAAAACTTATACTTTTCAAATTTTGTCTTTGAAATAATCGGACGTTAAATTAGTTACCAAAACTTCCGAATATGGGATGTCTAACCTTCAATATTGGCCCTTGGAACCACCTGGAGCCATGGCGTGGTTTGTTTTGAACTTGTGATATTCGGAGGATAGGTTTTTTATAAAGTTCCGAATGTACGATGGCCCAAAAATCAGAATTTGGAAAAACTTATACTTTTCAAATTTTGTCTTTGAAATAATCGGAAGTTAAATTAGTTACCAAAACTTCCGAATATACCACACAAATCATTGTCATTTGAACTTGTCTAACTTAGTTACCCAAACAAATTTCCGAATGTACAACAAAAATCATTGTCATTTATCTGCTCTTATTTACTTTACGACCGTGACTACCTCCCAGTCCTGCACGACCACGGGTTTGAGCACCTTCAGTTTGAGCACCTTCAGTTGGAGCAGCTTCAGTTGGAGCAGCTTCAGCGCTCGATGAAGCTCGAGTTCTTTTACCCGTCTTTGATACTGCCACCTTGGGCTGATGCTTCTTCGTGACTTTCTCCCCAAACTGGGCAGCATAATCTTCGTTATCCATATTATCAACTAGATCTCTATCCTCTTTGATCTTCTCAGCTGGCATGGGATCTCCGCTCTTCAAGCATGCAGTTAACATTTTGGAAACACGCTTGAACCTATTCACCTGTTTTTTATACGTAATGACATAACATCAAACGGTAATTACCTAAGATTTATAGGAATAATATAAAATGAACAAAAATATAAGAACACGCACCAGTCTATCATAACCAGCTGGTTTGTCTTTGATGATACAATTATAACTTGAACCCGCCGCAGTAGTGTTGGATTTGATTTCACGGATAACCAAAGGATGTGATACCTTGTTATACCAACTCATATAGTCTGGAGAATTTTCATCACCTCGGATGGTTCGTCTACCAGTGTCGATAATGAAGTTATTCCTCTTATCCCAGTTATCAAGAACAGTAGGTGGGCCCGTGTGAACAATCGTGAGATTGTCACCACTAGAAGAACACAACTCCAACTCCAATTTGTAGTAATCCCCCATTTTCTCCAGAGGTTGATGTTGTATATACCCGTGTTGTCGCATCACCCTAGAGGGGTTATACATCACATATCCTGTGGGGTGCCACAATGGTCCAAAATAAAGGGACAAGTCCGACCGAACATTTATATGCCCACTGACTCGATCTTCCTTATATGGATCAAAGCATACGTCTGAGGCCTTCAATTGGTCCAAAATCTCCCTCATGCGAATCAACTGCTGCTCCTTTGTCCTAGAACGGTTGTCTTCAAATATATACTTTGTTCCTCTAGGAGTACCTTTGCACCACCCCGGGTTCTCTCCGGCCAACTTCAGGATAGGGAAGTGGTCATAGATCCATGCCTATATACATAAGAAACCAAGTTTTAGTAAATAGATTGTGTATATTCGGTAGTAATTTCCAAACATAATTTCCGATTATATATAATCGGAAACAAAACTGAGTAGCTATCCACCGAATACACAACATTCGAAAATATATATGGATCATTTCCTACCGAATATGCGTCATTTGGAGTTCAGTAACCTATAGCTTTTCTGGCCTGTATATTCGGTTCTAATATCAAAAGAATATTTCCGATTGTATATAATCGGGAAAACAACTAAGTACCTAGCCACCGAATAACCAACATTCGGAAAATAAGATGGATCAATTCCTACCGAATATGCGTCATTTGGAGTTCAGTAACCTATAGCTTTTCTGGCCTGTATATTCGGTTCTAATATCAAAAGAATATTTCCGATTGTATATAATCGGGAAAACAATTAAGTACCTAGCCACCGAATAACCAACATTCGGAAAATAAGATGGATCAATTCCTACCGAATATGCGTCATTTGGAGTTCAGTAACCTATAGCTTTTCTGGCCTGTATATTTGGTTCTAATATCAAAAGAATATTTCCGATTGTATATAATCGGAAAACAAAGTAAGTACTTAACCACCGAATAACCAACATTCGGGAAAAGAGATGGATAATTTCCTACCGAATATGCGTCATTTGGAGTTATGGATATGCATCATATGTATTGTCTACTGAATAACTATAGAGTGAGTTATAGAGTTAAAGAAAAAACATGCAATAGAGCCACATTCCCGGCAACTTGGCAGGTTCCTAGCCTCGAAGCCTTTCTCAACTCTTCCATCAAGAATGCTAGGCATGCCGTGCCCCAAGAATAGTCACCGACTTCATGGAGAGGATCCAAAAGTTGTATAAGGTTGGCGTCGATCCGGTTGCCAGAAGTATTGGGGAATATGACACATCCCAATACACAAAGGAGATATGCGGTGGCAGCGTGGTTCACTTGCTCATCAGTTAACGTTCCATTCTTTTCCTTCTCCAAGGTGCCTCGAAACATATTCATCAAAGCTGTAATGTTGATCTGTCTTGTTCTGTAACTTGCATGCCTCCTAAACTCTGCTGTTGTTGTCTCTTCATCCCAACCTAAGCACTTGTTAGTTAGAGAATAAAGTTGTGCCCAACTTAACTGCTTTGTGTAGTTAAACTTCACAGCTGTGCCTTGGTCGGGAAGGTTAAGAATCTGCACAACATCATCCGGGGTGATCGTCATCTCCCCAAACGGCATATGGAAAGTATCGGTCTCAGGATACATTCTCTCCACGAACGCCGATATGGCCACACGATCATGTTCCAACAATGAATTCTCGGCGGCATTAGCTAACCCCGAGTTGGCAACAATTGTCTTGAACCTTTCACATTCACCGGATAAAGGTCACGCAAGCATTTTTGTTGGTGCGGCGGTAGGTTTGAGTAGACGGACCGCATCTTGATGATCCTATTAATACAAGTATTACGATATAACACATAGACAATACATTAATAAAAAATAGTAATTTTATTACCTCGGTTTCATATATTTCTCTGGCCCATGAGTCTTTGTATCCAAATAGCAATTTTTCTCCATCCGCTGGTAGTCCAAGGATTGTGCCTGCTGGAATACCCTTCTTCTTCAAGTGCTGAGGGACAAGATGTGATGCTTTCTTAGCAATATCCTTCCTTAAAACATCTTTTCCTTTTTTGGCTTTTTGGGTACCACTTGGTTGTCCTTCTTCTTCTACTCTTGCCACTGGATCAACTGGTTCAACACTTGGTCCTGCACTTTGTTGAGTGATGAGTGCTAAAAAGTGCATATTTCTATATATTTTTCTTGGCATTTAACTCATCTTTTGTGCATTAATTCTACATTTTATCCCATATTCTGTATTTTCTTTGTTTTCAAGAATAAATATTTTTCTTATTTAATTTTGCATTTTTAGGTACCAAATAAAGTTTGGATGAATTTCGGAGCGAAAAGAGCAGAAAAGTAGTGAAAAGTCGGGAGGAATTACACAAGGAAGCCGCGAAGAATGTTGTGCGCAAGACCAAAAGGCTAGAACTGGGCTTGAAGAGGAAGAATTGTCCTTAAAGAAGATATGGGCTTGGCATACCCAAGGCCTAAAACCCTCACCCACATCCATTTCCTATATCCATACCTGTTTCCCTTTCTAGCCGTCAGATTGGATCATCTCAGCATCCTATGGTCGCAGCATCGCCAGTACATCAAAGTCTGAAGCTCCTGTCTAACACTACAGCACCTAACTCCATCTTGAGCCGTCAGTTTCGTTGTATCAGGCATCCGACGGTCGATACCATCCTCTTCACTTGTAGCCGTTAGATCAATATATCATTTCCGCATCCCACGGCTCAGCTTTGCGAATCATCGAGACTTGATGCATCCGCTCAACACCCAAACACCTAACACATATACCCTTCAGCCAAACGCACCTTACCCAAATTCTCATCTTCCTCCTTCAAGCAGTCGAGCTCTGCTCCTGCCAACTCCTTACCCTGCCCCGCTCAACCACCACCTCAGCCACCACCATCTCCTCTCAAATCAACCAAACACCATAACCCATCTCCACTACCATCATTAAAACCTATCTAGCCACCTAATTTCCCATTTTTATACACGTTTTTCTCAAAACCCTAACGTGTGAAAAATTGGTAAATTAGGTGAGTTAGAAGAGCAATTGGAGGTATGGGAAGCAAGAGAAGACTAATTCTAAGCACGGGTCGAAGTTTGATTGGAGTCAGAGATTAGGTAAATTTCTAATTTTAATTTCTAAAACCCTAATTTTTCTGATTTGGGAATATTTTGGGGGAAATCAATTGAATGTTAAATTGAGGTATGGGTTAGTCTATTAGGGTTGTTATCAACATTAGGTAGGATTATTGTGATTTAATTTTGATTTTCACCAAACCCTAATGGGGACTGTTTTGGTCTTGTTTTGGGGGAATTGATTGTAACTATAAATATTGGTTGTGGGTGTTGTGTTGAAAGGATGCCTGGATTAACCAGAGCATCAGTAGAATAGTTTAGTTTTGTTATTTCCATGAACTGTAGCTTTGAGGGTTTCAATCTTTTCAATTCCATGATTCTCAATTCAAATGCATTGTTAATTTTAGCTGTTCTGAACTCCAACATGTATTTAATTTGAGTGTGTGATTGTTACATTTTATATCAAGCTCCTGTTCATGTTTATCTTGATGCCTGTTTTGTTTGAGCAATGGGAAGTAATCAGTGCTCTGGTATGCCTGTGATTGACTGTGCTGTCAAAAGACAGTCAATACTAGGGGCATATCAGTGAGCAAGCTGATTTTCCTCCCATTCTAATATATTGCATTGCTTTACTTTCTGTCACTAGAAAAGTAGAAACAACACCAGCTCCCTCCTTGTCCCTGTGGACTTCCCCTGCTTTTCATTATCTACTATCTGACCCTGTATACTTGCAGGTGTAAATATAACCATAGTTTTAGGTTTAATTCCTTAGCAACCATTGAGCGGCTTGTTCAACACTTGGTCGCACCTCTTGTTCACTGCCTTGTTGTTCAACAGTTGGTTGCACTCCTTGTTGACTGCTTTGTTCTTGTTCGCTTTGTTGAGCACCTGAATTATCTTTGGCACTCCTTTCCCTCCTAGCACTAGCTGTCACTTTCTTCCTCCCTTCTCGACTTTGTCTAAACAACAAAGAAAGGAACAATATTTACAAACTATACAATCGGAATACAAAGTATGGAAATATAACCCGAATGTACACATTCGGACGTAAGAAGACACATATTGTTCCCGAATACAAAACAATCGGAAGCTAACTAAACATATTTGCAACCGAATATACATCAATTGGAGTTCAGAAGCTGTAAATTTTTCATCCTACACAATCGGAAGAAAAAGTGCACCTCTATAACCCGAATGTACAAATTCGGAAGTAAGAAGACACATATTTTTTCCGAATGAAAAACAATCGGAACATAACTAAACACGTTTACAACCGAATATTCATCAACTGGAGTTCAGAAACTCTAAAATTTTATCCTACACAATCGGAGGTATAAAACATTATATTGTCTTCCGAATAAATACTGGCCCCAAAATGGGATTTTTCCTATATCATAAATTTTGAGATTTTTTCAATATATACATTCGGTAGTGAGTGTTCTTCCGAATACTTTGTGTCTACTTAAATATATTCGGTAGCCAAAAAATTCATTAAACTACCGATTATTAGCAGTTTGTATCCAGGAAGATATGGCCAGCAATATTCGGCAGATAATCATCAAATCTTTCTCCCGAATACTGTCGATGTTCTTGAAAAATGAAGAACACGACTACATTCGGAAGTAAATGAGCATGCATATCGTCTGAATCTGGATAAATAACTGAAAACCCTAGAAATTTTTTTTCTCGATTCGACGAATTAAAGCGAAATAAACCCCAAAAATTATAGATTCTTACCTAATTGGGGCCATTTGAAGTTGACGAAGTGTTTGAGTCTCGGAATCGCCACCACCGACTACATTGCCGGGTACTTGTTCTTCGCGTTCTTCTTCATTTGCAGCAAGAATTTCTTTATTTCTTGCTAAAATTCCAATGTTTGGATCGATACCCCGAGCAACATTTTTGGTTCTAGGTCTGTGGGTTTCATTTCTCTTATCCATTGTTTTATAATCGAATCGACGATGTTTTGATTTTACGATTCGCGGCGATGTTTCGGTTGAACGAGGAAATTTTTTTTTTCTTCCACAATCGGAAGATAATATGAAACTGGAAGAAGAAGAGTTGAAATGAGTAGAATTGTTTTTGATTTGATTTTTATACAGTTTTACCAGAAGGGCATTATGTAACTTCAATATCATATAGGGTACCCCTTAACTAGAGTCTTTGGCTGGGTATAAATTGATGGCCCCTAAATCCTTTTGAGTGGCCCCTAAAAACGCCAGGTTTTATAAATATCCGTCTCAAATTTTGCCATTTCTTTTTTAGAGGACCAGGAGCCGGCATAGACCAGGGACGAGCAATTGCCATCATGGATGCTGGTCCAATATATATTTTTCCCCCATCATACTACATATTCATTGGCTTTACCCATTTTATAAGTTCTATTTTCTTCCTCTTTCCATAGGTTTGGTCTCGCGCCACCGCTTTCAAATGAATTTTGCATATTGCAGTACTTTTGTTTGAAAGCTATTATTGGGGCGTCACACTCTAATAGAAGGGTTTCATTTGAATTTTTAGTGTCTAAAAAAGTGGTTATGGGTTATCCTAACACCAAAACAAAATGTCTAGATTACCCTTGAACTAAAATAAAACCTTAAAAACCCAATCTTTTCTATTTTAATTCAACAAAAAAACTTCTCCTCTTCATCTTTCTTCTCTTCCTCTGCTCCAAGCATCTCAAGAATCACAATTTCAAACTCCACAACAACAACCCATGGTGTATGTTAGGTAATAATCGTTCAAACCCATCTTTGTTTACTCTTTTTTGTGCTTAAAATAGGTTAGATTGAATGAAATCGGAGTAAAATTAGGTTTCAGTTATTCATCTGCTCGTGTTACGTCTGGGTTCGGGTCTAGGTTTTTAAACGTAAAATTTGAAATTGAAGAACTTACGTCTATGTTGAATTCAATCCAACCGTAAAATAGGATTTGCATGTAGTCTTACGTCTAGGTTTTGTTTGAATCAAACCGTCCAATGTTGTATTACGTTTAGGTTAGTTTACTAAATTTTCCTTTTGTAAACCTTGACGTAATTTCAATTTTACGGTTTGTATTTTTATAGGATCAACCTGGACGTAATTCTTCCTGTATGTTTTATAGAAGAAGTTTCAAATTGGATTACGTCTAGGTTCGTGGTGCAACTTTACCAGACGTAATCTTCTACGTCCAGGTTCGCAAAATAAATTTTTCAGACGTAATATAATACGTCTAGGTTCGTGAATTTTTTCCAGGCGTATTCTCCCACGTCTGGGTTTTTGAAGTGTTTTTTCCAGACACTAACCTAACCTAGACGTAAAACAAGTAATAAATACCCATGCAAAAACTATTCACGGCTGGGTTTGGACGACAAATCTAACCTAGACGTAATTCAGGTTTTGTCCTATTGGAAACCAGTTACGGTTTGGAGTTCTTCCAAACCCAGACGTAAAATTGAATTACGGTTGGCAACGAAGCTCAACCCAACCGTAATTTTCCATGAAAGTCTAAAAATGTCAAACTTTTTACGTACTTAAGCTAATTTTGAGTTAAATTGAACTCATGGGAGATAGTTTAGAGGTGTACTTGTTGATTTTCAACCATTGGTTCTTCACTTTGTTGATCTATTTCTTCAATTGGTTGAGATTCATCATCACTTTGTGTTAAACCCTCTCTACCATCTAACAAAATTCATCTTCTTAATTTAATTATTATCTAATTAAGTTAAAATTAACTACATAAGAATTGTTTGGTCATTACAAAATTATTTGAGATAAGGGATTTTTGATATTACTTGTGGATGATCCATTTTTGTTTTATTAGGTGACGCCCTTCTAATGGAATGTGACGCCCTAATAATAGCCTTCTTTTGTTTAGACTCTCGATGGTGCATTACAATTTAATGCATATTTTTTGAAAACTGATTTTATTTAAAATGATTCTAAGCAGTAAGCACCAAGTACACGAACATGACCACAGTAGATCCTCAGGCTTTGTCTGTCCCTAGGACGAGGGACCTGGGTCCAGCAATCTCTTTCAATATAGTATCAGACAAGCTTTCACCATGTCTAACCAGGAAAAAAAATCTCAAAATGGAAAGACTTTTGAGTTTGACATCCAATTCACCAATATTCGTGAAATTGGAGTATACCCAGATTAACTATGATAATGGTGTACCAAATAAAACAAAATATGGTTATTAGGAACCAAAACCCAAAACTCATTAGCTATATATTTGTAAAAATGACTAAATTGCTTTTATTTAATTAGCATTAATAAATCTATTTAGCTTGATTAATGTAGTTACATTAATTAGATAAATTAGAAATTATAAAATCATTTTTAATTAGATTGTACTTATGGATTATGTGGGAAGATTTTTGAGGAAAATTTTTGTTTGGAACGAATATGAAACCACATTAGCCAAACACTTCTAAAAACAGAATCGCAAATTAAGATGTTTAATGGTCTCTTTCTCAAAATTACAGAAGAAATCAGCACTTTCAGAACTGAAAGTATGAAAAGTCGGCAAGGTCGAAAAATATGGAAGATAACGACCAACCTTAGCCGGCATGTTGGTAATAAACAATAACGTCGACTAAATGAGTTTTGACATATAGGGAAATGTGTTATAAATGCTTTATTTGTCGGCACGGTATTAATTTCTTAACCTGCCGACTAGACTGTAGTCGCCACAGTTGTAATTTTAAAAAATGACGACCAGGATTAGCCGGCTTGTGCCGGTTAAGATCTTGGTGACTGTTGTTTACACCCAACAAAAAACTAAATCTCAAAATATGTTTATCTACTTTATTCATGGTATATTCATTGAAATATAAAACCTATCCACTTTCATGGGCAACACGGATTCTCTTAGCACTGCATCAAGCCTTTGAACCTCTAGACGACCGTAGTGCACGAGTTATAGTCTTTTGAGGGTTTACATCGAGACTTGCCCACAAAATCAACACAAACACTTCTCAAACTATCAATCTTCATCGGAGGAAACTCCATGCGACTCATACTCCATAATTTTGGATACCATGAAATGATAGCTTTCATCAAATTTGAATGCTTCCCCCTTTTCCTCCAAGTAGCGCGCTTTTACGACTTCGTGCTATAAAAACACGACGCAAACTTACTTTGTTAGTATTGTTTAATTAGAATATCAAACAACTTATCTTATGTAATATAAACTCTGGAAATACTTAAAAATTGTCGAGGGGACAAGCTCAGATGGATAGCTTTGAAGATCCGTTGTTAGATAGCTACAAAATCACATGGCTTTTTGGATATCATGAATTTGTTGAAGACTTCTTCTCTTTTGATTCCCATGGTCTCGCCTATATTGGTTTTGAATCTTCTCCCAAAAATTTTTGGGTTCTACCCTAACGGGGGAGAGATCTATACCTCGAATTTCGATGTACCATGTTTTGATTATGGCTAAATCTTCACTTGAATCAAATGATGCCACGATTGTATACAGATGTATGAAGAGAGTTATAAAGAATGGATGATAAAATGAGCTTTGTAGGGTATATGAAAATACAAGTGTGTTTTTTTGTATAGAAAACTAGTATATTTATAGTATAGTTCCCAAATCTAGTCGTTCGGATAGCAAATCAATGTCATTGTACTTGCAAAATTTTAAAATTTGAACTCGTCGTCAAGGTTTACTTTTCCTTACAACGCCGACTATTAATAGTCGTCAGGGTAGTTGTTTTGTTACCTGATGACGAATAACATATTTGCACACATGAAATGGTCATGTTCAACAACCCTTAGTCGGCACAACAATTATTTAAAAAGATGATGGTCGTTTAGGTCGTAATATTGTTAACCTGACGACTATTTGAATTTTATCAAACATGAATAGTTGATATTCATCTAACTTTAATCGGTATGGTGGTGGTTAACAATGATGACGATGTAAACATGGTCGTCTGGGTCGTAATGTTGTTAACATGCCACCTGTTAGTAATTTTTACACAGAAAATAGTCACATCCATCAATATTTAGTCGACACTGTAGTTGGCATGTAAGGATGATGACTATAACGACTAAGATATAGTCGTCTAGGTCGTGACGTTCCTATCATGTCGCCTGCTAACAGTTTTTCATACAAGAAATAGTCACATACATTAATATTTAGTCGGCACTGTATCATTTTAAAAGAATGACGACCAAAGTCTAGTCGTTATGTTCTTAACATGCTGACCCTGGTAAATACACAATTTCTGGTGTCAGTGTTGTCAGTCTGGTATATGTATTAAAACCTCGACGACTAAACTTTTGAAACTTAACATTACTGTTAGAGCACTGCTCGATCGAACTCGCAAGCGTTGCTATCTCAAGCTTGTTTTTCAAGTTTAGGTGTCAAAACTATAAGTCTTGATTTCTAGTCTACTTATAGCTATGTCTCGGATTATGATAGAATGTATAGTTGAGCTTTAGACTTCATGGCGTTCATCGATTGAAGACGAAGATCTACTAAGGGGAGCTTGGAGGAACTTCATCAACAAAAGGTATGTGGAGACTTGAATTCATCTATCACTCAGAAGTCTATTCTATTAAATATCCTATTGATACTAAGTTGTATAGATAAATATACTTTATATTATACACATTTGATATTTCGAGCTGAGTTTAACTCGCTTATATCTTTCTCGAAATATGTGTTGGAAAGCTTTTTGCTTTAACTACGTTCATCATTATTCTTGACGAGTTTAGTTGGAAACAATTATTTGTTGGAAACTAAATAATGAGTCAAAAGATGACCATGTGAAAATCGCCTTGTAACATCTTACATGATTTGTGTGAGACAGTCATCTAATGTAGACTCAGAATGTTTCGTATTGATCATTCGACCACTTGAAAATTACTTATAAGCTAATAGTTTGCGTGAGACAGATATTGTCGTCTTCTAAGGATGTTTTAATGATTGAAATGGGAGTTTAGAACAATTAACCATTGTATGGATATAGCACAGTATGCATGCCCGTATGCATACCCGTATGCGAACGGTTTTAACTGTTAAAGTTTGGGAACCAAGTTTGCGCACCCGTTTGCAAACTGTTTCACCTGAGTTCGGTCTGGAGCGACAGTATGCGTACCCGTTTGCGAACTGTCGGAAAAGATCAAAGTCCGGAACTCTAGTTTGCTTACCCATTTGCAAACTGAGTTGGTTTAAGTTCTAAAATCGGTTAAGTATGATTTCATACTCATGAACAAATACATTTATAAATTAAGGAATGCAATCTTTGCAAACCGTGGCTAAAGTGTTCATGATCTGATTCTTTTGGATCAATCCGATTTTGCTTCAATTGTATCTTTTATACTTCTATGAGAATATAAACAATTGAACAACTCTATGAGTAACACAATTAGATTCATTTGAGTATCATTCGATCTAGAAGTGTTAAGATGAATGTGGTTAATACAAAAGTGTTCATATGGCTAACTTCGGTTAACTATTGTTGAGCCAACTCAATATACACGTTTAGGTACGATTACCCATATGTAAATGAATGTATATTTCATTTGTGTGTAACAAGCTAAGACCATCTACGGTGGAGAGATATTGCTTTGGTTTTAAGCAAACTTAGCTTGAATCTTAAATCAGGTTTTCATCTAATGGTGAATATTGATTGCTTTGTTTCAAAGTTATCAAACCCTGATTTGAATATTATATAAGGGAGAACTCTAGCAATTGGAAAACCTAATCCCCACACCTCCTGTGTGATACTAGTTGCGACTGGAGCCGATTCCCCTTTAACCTAGGTTTTTCCTAAAACCATTATAGGTTAACGACTTGAAGACTTCATTGGGATTCTGAAGCCAGACCCAACTATTTTCTCTGTAGTTGCGCGTTTGATGCTACATGTTCTATCGTATTGAGTACCATCTTCTCTAAGATATGCTCGAGATTTATCTTGTATAGGTAAGATATAAAAAGTAATCACAAAGCTCTTCGTCTCATTCTTTGTGATTCCACAAATAACTTGTTTTACTACCATATAGTTTAGTTATTGTGAGGTGATAGATATTTCTAGGCTGTTCTTTAAGAATATAAGACCGGATTATCAATTGGTTCCTGTTCACCTTGATTTATCAAAAGACGAAACAAAAACTTCATAGGTATTTCTGTGGGAGACAGATTTATCTATCAGAATAGACTTTTCTGTGGGAGTCAGATTTGTTTATCAAGTCTTCGACTTTGGGTCGTAGCAACTCTTAGTTGTGGGTGAGATCAGCTAAGGGAATCAAGTGCGTAGAGTCCTGTTGGGATTCATAGGCGTAAGGAACGCGACTGCACCTTAATCATTGGGTGATTGGTTAGGTCTCAACTACATCCCAGTCTGAAGTTAACTTGTGGCAGGCTAGAGTCTGTAGCGGCTTAATACAGTGTGGTGGTCAATACTGGACTAGGTCCCTGGATTTTTCTGCATTTGCGTTTTCCTCGTTAACAAAACTTCTGATGTATATGTTATTTCTTTTCCGCATTGTATTTTTATATAATTGAAATATCACAGGTTATGCGTAATTCAATCAATTGGTAAATCCGACCTTTGGTTGCTGATTGAAATTGATTGACACTTGAACATTGGTTTTTGATACCGTTCAAGTTATTTCTCATATCAATCGGTCTCAAAGATTTCTATTTGTTCGACTGTAGATTGTGTTGAGAAATTGAGATATAACTCTTGGATGTTTTTCCTTGATTGAGTATGACTGTCTAGTTGATTTTCTTGGAATTATATTGGAGTTAGTCTCTACAGATTGCTAGACGAATTATTGGGTGTGGTTGTTAGACCCCCGCTTTTTCAATTACTTAGCAAACCAATTATTCAACAACTAGAAATCCAATATTTGTTCAAAAAAAAGGAAACATTTGTCCAAACAAGCATAAACAAACATTTGTCCAACCATTAACCCACAGATACTTGCCTAACACAAAAAGAAACAAAGTAGAAATTCATTCATGATCGCGATCGCGATCACGACCACCACCCCGGGCTCGTTTAGCAGCATCACCTCATTGGCTTCCACCTCCACGACTACGAGGCATCTTTAGCTCGGCATTTTCTATGCGAAACATTCCGGTGGAATCTTCATTCTCAACATTCTTATAAAAGTCAATGTGCTTAGTTTGTTCTTAAACCGACAAAGGCTCTCTTGTATCTTTCACGCAACACATCATCTTTGCAACGGTCTTTAAATTGTTATTCCATTTTTAGTTAAACAAAAAGAAATCAATTAAACTTATCTAATAATCTGCATAAATCTTAAAACAATAAGAGAGACACAATACTTACAAAATTCTTTAGACTTATTGGGTCTTTCGCTGTCTTCTTCTTCTTAGGAGCCCGTTGATCAACAATTTCTTCCCTAATCACAGTAGGACGAGCAAAACCGGAGTACCACGATATGTTATTCTCATGAGCTTCATGACCTTCAGTCACCTCATCCAAAAGACTCAAATCAATTTTATGATTACATCTATCGTCCCAATGGGAAATTTCTGGTGGTGGAATGTAAACGGCGTCAATAGATTTTTAGGATGTGCTACGTTACTCCTTGTATTAGGGTAAAAACTGATTCTGGAGAAAAGAGTAAAAGTGGGTAGGTTGATGAGAAACGAGTCTAGACCCTAAAAAAATGTACTGCAAATGAGTACTTTAAATTCGAGAGATCAATCTGTGCTATTCTTGCCTAAACCAAGAAATAGACGTTCCAGTCTTGCTTCGGTCACAAAATGAAGGAGAATGGTTGATCTTAGGAAGGGAAGCAGAGAAGGTGTTGAGATCGTAGAAACAGGCTCTGTAAGATGTAGTTGTTTATGACTTATCTCAGAAAAATGGAACTTGTTGCAAAAGATGGTAAGCTGTAAGTTCTCTGTATTTTCTGGATACTTGCGTTAGTTATTGATTGAATAGATTGAAAATCTATTTATATCAAGTCATAGTCGAACACCCTAATCTCATAGGAAGTGGGAGTTGTGGAGTAGTGAAGTAGTTGAGACGTGTGGATGTGGTAAAAATGCTCCTACTATGAAGGTAGGACAGGACGGTTGTGTACCCACTTCTCCTTTACTCGTTGACTTCCCTGTCGCATTCTCATAATTGGTATATTGCACACCGCATGCTGTAAACCGCCAGATAAATACCCTAATGAACATCCCCCAGTTGTTACATGTTTGATATCTCGAGTATTTTTGTAGAAAATAATACCTAGTCGTGACTTGCATAGTCATACTACTTACATAGTAAAGTCTATATGATATAGAGCAAGTCACATGACGAATAATAATGAAGAGTGGAGCAAGTCCTGCATAGTAGTTGCTGAGTAGGCCCACCACTATGACATGCGAGAAGTGGTCATGAATATATGATTATTCCAGCAACTAACATATATCGTGGGTCCTGTTTGTAAAACCCAAATATTTCGACCAATCACGCGCAAGCTAAGCAGCAGGTGGCCATAAGTGACAAGTAAAGTCGTTTGAATGGGACTTGACGTGAACAATATTCAAAAAATAGCACATGGTGCTTGTGGTTAAATAAATAATTAAATTATCTATGAAATCGATATCATAAAAATTTCGTTTGGAAACGATGCATGTAAAGTATCGTTTTCAAGCAAGCAGCTCAAACATATTAGATGTATATGAAGCATCGTTGTATAGAGCCTCCTTGAATTAATCGCAAGTTCCATAGCTTTAAAGGTGGCGTGACCACCCCTCTTTGACCGACCATTGGTGGCTGCACAGGTAGGCCACGTACGACGTGATTGGTCTGTTAAGAACAAGGATGGGAGGTGGCAATTACGGTACCTTATTGGTCACCTAAAGTTGGATCATGCCGGCTAAACCAGCTAGCCAAGTTGGACGGCTGAGATGATTTGCGGCAGTTTTTTGGTCATCGTTGGCCTAATTAAGACCCTTATAAACGGTTCAACTAGCCTACTTTGGCCGATGATTTGGCGCACATCAGGTAGGCTAGGAGCGACCTGATTGGCTGAAATAGTAGAGGGGCCGCAGGTAGCTATCATGGAGCTTTCTCGGTCATGCCAGGAGAGAGCCAAGCTTGTTAAATTGACCGGCCAAGTCGTGTGGTCGTGATCATTCTGCGACCGACTTGGGCGTCCAGGATTTATTTTTTTAAGAAATTAAACGCGTCGACCAACCTACTTTCATTAGTAGTTTAAAGCGGAGCATGTAGCGTAGAAGCGATGTGATTGGCTGATAAGAAAGATGAGCACATAGTGGCTAATATGGAGCATGCTCGGTCGGCCATAGGAGGCGCAGAGCATGTTGGATTGGCCGGCCAAGTGGCACGGCTGATTCATTTCCGTGACTGACCTAAACAGTCACGGTTCCCCAAATTCGACCTTTGTTAGGGTTTTGCACTCACCGTCTCCATGATCAATTTACTCCTAGCTTGCCTAGGCTAGTTTCGAACAATAAGAATCGAGATATCGTGCATGCTCCGTTTTAGGTCAAAAATAAATTGACCAATAGGAATTGAGATATCGTGCATGCTCCGTCTTATGGCAAAAATAATTAATTATGTCATTCAGCTGAGAACGAACATGAATGCCATGTAATCTTTAGGAGTTCAGCTAGGGAACGTATCACTAAAACATTTTGACAATCAAGTATTGTGGAAAAATCCCAAAATGACCGTTATGCCATTTTAGGTCAATTTTTGGTAAAATGACCATTTTGCCCCCTGGTCCAAAACTTGGTGAATATGGCTTTTTATTTCGAACTACAAAATGATTATTTTGCCACTGGTATGTAAAATTACTATTTTATCACTGGTCTGAAAATTCACCCAAAATGACTGTTTTGCCTTTTGTCAAAAATCTACCATCGACACTCCCTTAACACTTTAAACAATGGTTCATCACCGAGATGTGGTTCTTCTTGGACGTAAATGATTTGTCGCATTACCCGACATGGATTGTACATTGAAAATCCGTGGGGGTAAAACAAGGATCATAGTAAAATGCAACATCATTTGTCCTTATAGTTATTTTATCTTTTATATGTTGTTGATACGGATCGAAGAATCTGCAGTCATGTTGTCCAAGGAAAATTGGTAAGTTATTGAGGCATATCCTTATTTCGACCACCTTTAAAATTGTACTTGTGTCCTCTAGGCTTGTGCTTCGGAAGACCAGTCTTGACTTTGATGTTGAGATTGGATTTCACCAAGGACGGGAAGTGCTCGTATATCTAAATCTATGCAAGCACAAAGTACAGAAAGAATCTTATCTTACCGAACACTAACTACACAAATATTTTGCGAATATAAATGATTTAGACAATTGAATTACCTTGAAGAGATTTAGATTCCCTTTAACTTGCTTAACTAGTGCCCTTGAAGCATTTGTCGACTCTGCATTCAAGTGGCCAACCACCACAATACCCCATGAATACCTAACATCTCATCAAGGGGATGCAATAGTTGAAGATATTTGGCGTTGTCCAAGTTTATGAAACTGTCGGGAAGACACAATTGGCCAGGACGTATAGAAAATAAACGCACGCAATAGCATTGACTCGCACTTCGTCCACACTTCCCTCCTCTTCAAAAATCTTATGTGTCCCATTGTATGTGTCCCCCAGAAACTTCAGCTTTAGCTTCTTGCTTCTATAACCATCCTTCATCACAAACATAGACTCCGACTGCTTCTCATCCAAACCGAACAAGATCTTAGTCAACTTGAAAAGATTCACCCAAGAAATTTGATTATCGTAGTCGTATTTGGTGGCTTTTCCATCAACCTCGATCCCAAGAATTTGGTGACAATCATCGGGAGTAATCGTCATCTCATCGAATGGGAAGTGCATTGTGTTTGTTTCCCCATAAAACCTCTCACAAAATGCAGATATGACAACTTTTTCATACTTAACAACTGAACTCTTCACCGCAGACCACAACCTGAAATTCTTGACAATATCTTCCACGGCGTCACATTCCTTTCCAAGTGGCCATTTTTCACCATAGTATTTGAAGCTTGGCGCCTCAAAAGACGGATGGCATTCTTATGATCCTAAACAACATAAACCAAAAACTCACAACTAAAAAAAAATACAAACATTTGAAAAAAATTTAAGATACGATGTCTTAAATAACAACAAAGTGAGATTGAGATTACTTACGAGAGTAGGAAAAATTTCATACGCTCATGAGTCTTTGTATCCAAAAAGAACATATCCGCCATCTTCAGGTAACCTAGGATGGGATCTTCACCTTCTTTCGGTTTCTTCTTCAAGTGATCCGGAGGCATGTGGGAATCATTAAGTTTATTGATAACTTTCTTTTTTACGGTTGTAGCTTGTAGTACTTGTTCAACCCGAACCCTTGTTTCTTGGCAATACCTTCTTCTTATCCATCTTCTTTATCTTTTTAAATAATTTCACCTTGTCCATCATATTTATCACCATTATTCCCATCATCATTATTATCACCATTATCATTACCTCCTCCAGTGGGTGGAATGCCATTCCCATCACCATCATTACTTGATCATCATCATTACCTCTTCTACCATGTGGAATTGACTGGTCTTCATCGGGAGTTTCATCTGAATCATTTGGTTACGGTGGTGGTTGAGAATTATTGCATTCACGGATCTTTAACGTTCCCGGCTCAATAAATTCCCCTCGTGTGTTGCAGTCAAGAGTTTGTCGCTTACGCGAGGAGGTTTTGAAGGAGGAGTAACAAGTTTCTTGCTTGCTTGAAATTTTGCATCTTAAACAACAACAGAATACACCAGAAATAAATAAAATTTGAGTATACAAACTAAAAATTCAAGAACAATACAATTAGTCGGCATGGTCAACAATTCCCCATAGCGACGACCTACACTTAGTCGTCAAGGTAATATTCCTATAATATAACGAACAATAACAAAATGGTACGCATGGAAACTTGGTTTTGGTCAGTTTACAGTCGGCATGGTCGATAGTCTACAAAAGGCCGACTATTACTTAGTTCGCAAGATATTATTCAAATAACATGCCGACTAATACCAAATTGGAACAGATGAAAAACAAGCTTTTCACCACATTATTCGGTAGGTTAGGAATTTCAAATATTAACGACTAATAATACAACATAAGTACTTGGCAAGGTGCTAGGTTGAATATCATGACGACCCTGTAACTTCCACTTCCAGAGATGAAAATTCTTCACGATCTTCAATCTAGGAAGGCAATGACTATTCCTAAACATGAAAAGTCAGCATGGTTGTCGAGCAGAAACCCTGACGACCGCACAACTGCAATTTCATAATTTCGAATTTTATGACCTAATTGGACATGCAAACAAAAAATTGAAGTAATGGAGTGAGTTTATGTAAATCACTTACTTTCTCAATCTTGCCATTTTTTCGGTTTCAGCAGTTTCAGGGATTTGTTCTTCGTCAACTGTTTTTTTCTTGCGTTTGCATTAGAAATATTTTCCAATGCTAGGGTCATCAGTACTAGGTCTTCTATAAGCTTGTTTCATACACGACTTCATGTTTGAAGATTATTAATAGACGATGAAATTTTCGAATCGACGATTACAACGAATTAATCAACGAGTTTTCAAAGGTTTTCGGTGAAGGTGGGGGACCTTGGTTGGTATGGTAGAGGAGAAGATGGAATGAAAATAAAATAAAGAGATGAATTAGTTTACATTTTAATTATAATGGGTAAGGGTAGTTTTGTAACTTCACCCATTTTGACACCCCCCTAGCCCTTTATATGACTTCACTTTAAACTTGGTATACCCTAATTAATCTGGGTATACCCCAATCCTGCCAGTTTACTAATGAACATCTATATGGATACATGTGAAAAGTAGATAAATACGGATAGTAGCTAAGTAGTTTCCATCCTAGCATTTGATTTATCAACGAGGAATTTACTTCAAGTACAGTAGCACAATATGGAGTTACTGACTTCCAATTTAAATAACAATGACAAACTCTAATTAACTTTGTCAGCAAGAGCATTGTCTTCGAGGTTCTTATTATGTCAAGTCAGTAACGAGATAGATAGAAATCGCAAAGTCCTCTTCGTTTTAGACATTGCGATTCCTCAAGATAAATATCTAAACTCTTAATCGATTTTTTTGGATTGTTCTAGAGATGTGGTTAGTTATCCAGGCTTCTCAGCTTACCGAGTGTAAGTGTTCCGGATTCATGAGGTTTGCTAGACTTTGTCTATTGCAAACAGATTTCCGAACCTAGATCGAAAGATTAAAAGCGTAATCAAATATGCTTATCTGTTAGAGGAAGATTGGTATCAAAAGACTGGATTTAGGTTAAAACAACTCTTAGGATTGACAGGAAGTCAACTAAGGGAATCAATTGCGTACAACCATGCGAGGTGCAAGAGAAGTAAGGATCATGACTGCATCCGAATTAATTAAAGGGTTAATTCGGTCTCAACAACATTCCAATCCGATGTATAATAATAGGATAGTATCTGTAGTGGCTAAATACAGTTTGGTGTTCAAATCTAGACGAGGTCCCGGGGTTTTTCTGTAGGTGCAATTTTCCTCGTTGACAAAAATATTGGTGTCTTGTTTTTTTCCTTTTCCTCTAAGAGAAAGAGAAAATCTATCTATCTATATATATATATATATGTATTGTTCAAGGATATTTAATTTAGATCTACTTGCAATTATATTAGTTTTTTTCAATACAGGTTACCGAACGAAAAAGTTGGTAGTGTACTTGGTACGCTCTCCTTTTAATGTATAAAATTAGAAGCCAAAGAAATTAAGCTTGGATTTTCACTACCAATAGTAGGAGTAAAAGTGTTAGAGCATTATTATGTTGAACTCACCAACCGCTGGTATGTCAAGTTTAGTTCCAAAACTCAGAGTCGCTTGATTTGGTTACTAGATTCAACTTTGTTAGGTTAGACTAGGAACATAAAAATATTGAGACTTACTCTTGTTACTCACAAAGAACCTGAAGACGTATCGGAAACAACGAAGACACTGCCATTCAGTTAAAGGTTAGTAATTACATACTTGACATGTTCTATTTTTATGAAAATATAACGTAAGACGTAAAGGTTGTTCACAATGACTTAGTACTGGTGACCTGGTCATTATACTATGATTAAATTATCAAGGAATAATATACTAGTTGTTCATACAACTTGAGTGTATGAAGATCTGAAGTATAATTTATTTATGGACTTCGTATTATCGACATTACAGTAATTAGTAATTCGTCATTATTTAGTGTGTTGACCTTCTGGATAAATCCGCAACTAGGAATTATGATTAATCATATAGTTTAAGTAAGTAGACTTGAGAAACTTCTTTTATAGTTGAAAAGGTGATTTAAGGACCTACTCTAAGGACAAATTCCTAATAAGGATATATTCTAAGAATCGATCCCATGTAAGGATCTCAACTATGACTGATTCTGAGGATCTAGGTCTGGACCAATCCCTAACAATGATCTAGGTTAAGACCGATATTTATATGCTTGACGGAAACTTACATTCTCAATATGCCTATTGTCTTCGGGATTTTGTAGATATTAAGGTGTATGTGCGCTAGACTGGGAATATTTATAAATATCGACATAATGATTTGAACATGTATTAAACTGTAGTATCTTGATAATGAAGTGTTTTCCTTTGAGACTCAAGGTATGATCCTGAAACTGATTTTTCAATATCTTTTAGATATCAAAAATATATGATTACCATATACTATAGGTTTGCATATCTCTAGTTACTATATTAGCAAAGTACATGTGCTAGCTACCATTACCCATGTGGCTTGACTTTCGAGAACTTTTAAGGTTTGCAAACCCTTGTGCCCTGACTTCGCGAACTGTCAGAGGTGTAAAAACCTGTCAAATTCCAATATAAGTAGAAACCACGAACTATTCTATATGATTATGTTCGACTTTTCGACAACTCTCTGCATATGTCGAAAAATATACGAGGATTAATCGGGTAATATGACTAGTTTGACTATGATAAGCTAATGAAGAACATTCTTTTACTAAACCAAGGTAATGGCTATCCAAAGACTGTTTCAGTCGCATATGGAGATGTATGGTTAGTCTAGGGAGGGAAGCCGAAAAAGATGAGATTGGAGTTTCTTAGTTGGAGAGAGTGTAGACGAAGAGACTCTAAGAGAGAGTGTGCTGCAAATAACTTGTTTTATTGTTTTGTTTTAACTATTCTATGTATTTAAAATGACCGATCATCGACCTATTTATAGCTATGCAAAACCTTATTCTCTAGTCGGTGGGATAACAATAAGGAGAGAGGATCAACACCTTCACCTAAATCCCGGGAATAACTAAGGATAGATCGATAGTTGAGTTTATCCTATACAGTTGACTCATCACGATCGACTATTCTCTCCCTCTGTGAGTAGGCTTATACTCACACGACACAGAAGACCGCTAGACCATAACCCTAAGTTCATCACCCTATTTGTGACGTGACCACCCTTTGTATGTGACATGTCATATGACGTGTTAGCTTTCCCAGTTGAATGTGTACCTCTATTTATAGATGTTCAAGACTGAGAGTTGCTTAGAATTCAAGCTAAAATAAACTTGAGACTCAAGCAGACACTCTCTAGTTACGGTTTCAAATAAGAATGTGAGAAGTTTGTTTTGAAATCACATAAAATATCATACAAAGTGGTACGGGTACGTGAACCGTGTATAATGATAGTTCTTGGAAAATATGTCTTTCGAACTAGTAAGCAATATGGTGTTCCTTTAAACACTTAAGACTTTAAACAAGATGCAAACGCAGGGGATACCAAATACACCCAACTTTTTCGTTCGGAAACCTGTATAGACAAAACTTAATACTATAGCAGGTAAACCAACTGAATGATCCTTAAGAAAATGTATATAGAGTTAATATCTCAACCTCTACTTAATCAGTATATATATGGACCATGAAACTGATTGTTAAGCAAAAAGTACTTGGACGATATCAAAATTAATATACAAGATCAATCTAATCGTATCAAAATAATTCAATCGTAATTCTGCCAAGTGATTAAACTTGTTATCTATTTTTCAAGATACGAATTCTACAAGAAACTAGTCTCGTAATCCATTATAATTAAGCGAACGTATTTACTTAGATTGAATACGTACAAACCTTTGTAAATCCAATTATACAGATAAACAATATAATGCTGAAAAGGGAAACACAAGACACCAAAATTTTTGTGAACGAGGAAACCGCAATAACAGAAAAACCTCGGGACCTCGTCCAGATTGAACACCATAATGGATTAAGACGTTACAGCCAGCCTACTATCAGACTGAAATGTAGGTGAGACCAAATCCACCCTCCAAACGAATCAATTACATTAGCGCTCCTTACGTCTCTTGAACCTCGCAAGGTCCAACGCACTTGATTCCCTTAGCTGTCGTCCTTTACACCCTAAGAGTTACTTCAGCCGAAGTGAAGATTTTTGATACCAATCTGCCTCTAACAGATAAGCCTATTTGATTTCCGTTTAGATCAAAGATCAGGGTGGAAATTTGTTTGTAATAGACAAAGCTAGAGAACCTCATAGATCTGGAACTTACACCTCCCTAAGAGCAGCCTAGATTCTTAACCACCTCTCAAGAACAAACTTCGAAAGATCAACTAAGATCATTCTTTAGGTATCTATCTTGAGGAATCATAAAGTCTGAGACGAAGAGAACTTTGCGATTACAATATATCTTTCCTGAAAGAGATTACGAGAACCTCGATAACATAAAACCAAGATCAAGATTCACAAACTATCAAGGTAAAGATAGTCGGACCTGGATTCACGAATCCCCAAAGCGAAGTCTTTTAGTCGTAGACCTTTAGTTTAGACGATTTCAACCAAAAAATATCGGTTTGTGTCAAGGAGACATAAGGCGCAAGCATCTTCTAAAATTCCACATCCGCACTCCCCACAAGGATATTACCATTAAGCACAAGTTCAAAAGAACTCTTCCCCTGTCATTCTCGAACAAACGACAATGCGACACTTACTCTAATCACAAGAGAAGGATTTTCTTAGACTTTAAATTTATTCGCCAGTTACGAACAAAATAAATTTGTATCTAATATTTTTTTATCTTCTTTCCAGTTACGAATGAAGTAGTTAAAAAAAACAGATCTTAATGTTAGAGGCACTAAGATACAATATTCTCGTGAGGAAAATCATGCATTAACCCAAACTATTTTCTACGCCAGTTACGAACAAGAGAACAACTAGTGCTATATGACTCAACATAAGAATTATAACTTCTCTAGCCATGTACGAACTTAGAGATTAAAGTTCAACACTTATTCCTTGGTGCCGACACAATTCAGGAAGTAAGTTGATCCATAAAGAACATCTTACGGAATCCTGTAGCAGTTTATTCACAAAATTGTAATTGTGGAGAGGTCAAAAACTGCAATACTCAAAATAGTTTACTCCTCTTTCGCTAACCTATAAGAAAATATGAAATATATGTTCTAATCAACAAAGAATGATAGCAAAGGACAAATCTCACAAAATAAGCAATACAGATATATAATCCATGAAGATTAGGTAGAGCAGGTCATCTTCCAAATAAATAAAATTTAATTAATGAACTTTAAACATGCAAGATGATAATATTTGGAATAGATAACGTAACACATAAAAACTACTCCAAAAACTAGTGTTCCTCCTTGAACAATAAGAACAAAATTCATACAAGGAGTTAACTAGTGAAAAGATCTTTGAAGAAAGCTTGATCATTCCCGAACTCTTCATCATCAATAGACATTGGAACATAAGGTTTATGAAGAAGAGCATTAAATCCTTCAGACCTGCTCGGATATTGTTCGACAAGTGCTTCTTGAATCTCGAAAGATTTCTGCAGGATATTTTTAAGTCCTTGCACTTCCATCTTGGTCTTCTTACGATCTTCAAGAATATTCGCAAACCTTTGCTGATTTGAGCAGTAGATTTCTTCACGTTCTTCCATTTTCTCTTAAAAAGTGAATCTTTCTCCTTAGGAAAGGAATTCCCAACACTTTTTGTTGTGGAAACAACGACTATAAATGTAGAGGGTACACCACAAGTGATCATGCTTGAGGACACCATATATATCTCAGAAATTTGAGTATGCAATAATTCGTGAAAAACACAAATAAATTGATCCTCAAGTCACCTTAAGTTTTTGGAATTCTTTCAAAAACTAGTGAATGATATAAAAAGAAGAGTAACAAATAAGTTCAGGAATCAAACTAAAAGGGTGAAATACAATTTTACCCTTTCCTAAAGTTTGTACATGTGTAATAAGTCTTTATACTTATTACTTGAAAATAGTGTGAAAGGAGCGTATAAAATAGTTTCAAGATATAAGATTCTTTTGAATAACATTTTCCTTGCGGCAGTGAAAATAAATTTTGACCATATCATAATAACCAAGTCAAACACCAGAACAACTGGACACATATTCAATGCATGAATAAACGCTATTTTCCTTTTAAGTAATACCAAAAACAAATATTTAATCTTGAGTCCGTGATAAATGATGGAAATTCAAGTAATAAGATTCAAGACACAAACAAAAGAGTTTGTCCCAAAGCTCTTTGGAGGTGCATAGTTCTTGTCTCTTTTCGGGGAACATGAGACAAGACAACACCTTTTTTCAACACAATTAGTTTGTATTTGGGTGAGCATCAATAAGCTCACCACTTAGTTCCTGCACCGGTTTATCAATTTCCATTTTTTTTCAAACGTTTGGATCTTAATCTCTTCTTACCTTTTGGATTTACCTTTTCCTTAGAGACAATACCACTCTTGGGAGAAGAAGGAGAAACAAAGTTACATACTTTAGTTGAGTTTGGCTTTTGGAGGAGTTTAAGCACATTTTCAAACGACTCACCCTTCGTTGTAGTTTATTGACATACTTCACTTTTTGTCTATACTTGAAGCATTGTTGAAGTTCATGACCTTCAGTAGTACAATAAGTACATGAACGGTTTGGAAAAGAATCAAGAACACTTTCAGTTTCAACTGTCAAACATATTAGAGATGTTACTGTAAGATCAGTAATGTGTTTTTCCGCAATAGAAAAATCCATTAAATCCTCAAAAGTTATGAATGAGGGATATTCAAACAACTTGTATAGATTGATGTAAGTATCACTACTCTCATCAAGATTAGTTGTTTCATCCAGGAGTGCTAAGCTTGAACTTTCATCTTCTTCTGAATCATAATGATCAGTAGATTCATCAAGGGTTACAACAAGACCCTTATTTCCAGTATATTTCGTCGGTTTGAATAGTCATTGGCGAAATGACCAAAAACTCTACACTTGAAGCACTGTGGCATGTCCTCATCATCATCTATTTTAGGGGTAATACGATCATGAGGTTTGGCTGATGATGAAGGACGTTCTATTGAAAACCTTTTATTCATCTTTTTGATAAGATCTTTAATCTGTCTTGTAATGAGCGAAACCGAATTTTCAAGATCTTTATCTGAACGTTCGTTAACAAGCTCTTTCTCTGAGATACCAACACTTTCACCTTTAGCAAGTGCATCAGGTATTTTTGAGTGCTTTGAAAGCAATAGATATATCATATTTAGTTTGTTTTCCATGATCAAAGATATTTAACTTTCCAACAAGAGTGCTTCTGGAAAGTGTAGTAAGATCGTTTCCTTCCATGATGGCATGTTTCTTAGACTCGTATCGAGATGGCAAAGATCTCAGAATTTTCATCATAATATCCCATTCAGGATTTTTTCTAATGAATAACAAGCATTCACTATTTATGACAATTTGTGATTAAATTCCTTAAACGAATCTGCGTCAGACATACGAAGGTTTTCCCGATCAGAAGTTAGGTTTTGAAGCCTGGTTTCCTTATTTGCGGAATTCCCTTCGAATACGGTTTCCAAGATATCCCAAGCATCTTTGATACATATGATGTTGAAGATCTTGGCTTATGGAGTGGATAATGGCGTTCAATCCATCAGAGTTGCATTTAACATCTTTGAATTCCTATCCCGAGTAGAAATTCAGTAAATTCATATTTTTCTCTTATGATGTTTGAAACATTCCCAAGTGATATGATCATTTGTATGGGAACTTTTGAATTGATCCACAAATTAATTCATATAACCAATATTGTTAAGGACCTTTAAACATCTAATTGCTAAATCATATTTCGAGATTTTTCACAAGACAAGCTTGACTGGAAACTTCTTCTTTGTAATTATACTATAAGTCATATAACATAGTCTCAATAGATAGAATGATGGTATAATGAGTAAAGTAAAATGATTCAGTCTTCACATACCTGATATACAGAAGTTATCCAAATGCCTTCGTCGATCTTCGGTCTTCAAGGGCGACCTCTGATACTCAACTACAATTCTAACCTAGTATGAGACTTGACTTAGTAGACTAGAAATCAAGATATATCTTTGATCATCTAACATTGACAACAAGCTTGAGATACCAACACTTGTGGGTTCAACCGAGCGATGCTCTAACACTAGATGCACATACACAAGGTGTTTTATTGATCAATGATGTCGTAGAAGTGCTTATGAGAGTCATATCAATGCTAAACAGGTTTATAAAAATTGTCTTTGAGCATCTGCTAATATTCACTGAGACGGTTCATAAAGCGCTTAGTTTGTTCGTGAATTCAAGGCGTTATGGTTCTTGGACCGTTTTTTCGTTACCGAACTCAAATGTCTGTGGTTCGTGAACTGTTGGCTAACACACCAATTCAGATCACCACAATTCGTGAATTGTCCCATTTCATAACCTTACAGTTTGCAAACTAGTTCTCCAACCTTCTTGTATCCTGAACATCAGATATCTATGGTTTGTGAGATGGTTCGCCAACCTACCCTGAGTCCAAATTTCATTAGTTATGAGAAACTCTCTTTTGATGTTTGAAACCTTTCTATTTTCAATAGGTATAAATATCATTGTTTGGAAAATTTTCAAATGATCCACAATATTAGTTCTTGAACAAAAAATTATTTCGAACTAAGACTGCTAAGGACCTATGAACATCCATTGCTTGAATCATATTTCGAGATGATTAACAAGACAAGCTTGACTTGAAATTTATTCTTTGCAATAAATCTACTAGAAGTCATACGACATAGTCTCATATAGATAGATTGAAAAGATTGTGAGTAAATAAAATGATTCAGTCTTCACATACCTTTGTTGATAAAGTTCTCGTATGTCTTCGGCGATCTTCAGTCTTTGAGGGTTATTCAGTGATGTATGATACTCAACTACCAACTTTTATACCTAGTCCGAGACTTGACTTAGTAGATTAGAAATCAGGATATAATTTTGTTCAACTAACATTGACAACAAGCTTGAGATGACGAAACTGGTGAGTTCGACCAAGCAGTTCTCAACATTAAGATAAGATCCATAGCTTCCAAAAAATTCACCATTCTAGACAAATAAGGTGTTTGGATAGAACTTGAAAAGTAATTTTTCGACTTTTAGAAATCGAAAAACCAAAAATTAATTCGAAAACAAAACTTTAAAATGAAGTAAAAAAGATTAACTTTTTGTGGAACATGTATCTTTTTACTTCAGACTTCTGGAGAAGCAGGAAGAGCACTTCTACTCTTATCGAAGTATATGCTTTTGAATTTAGTCATTTGCATTGAAGCAGGGACGAACCTGTTAAGGGGCTAACCTAGGCTACAACATGTCCCTGCTCTTCACCCAACAAAATTTTGGGAACGTAAATCTGTAAAAATGTTTATTTAGCCGGTTAGTTGGTTTAGATAATTTTAGCTTACAATATACTCCCTCCGTCCCACTATTAGATGACCTAGTTTAAGTTTGCACAATTCTTAAGGCAAGGAAGGGAAAAGAGTCTTTTTAAGTATTTTTACAATTTTACCTTTATGGATAATAACTGGTGAAATTTTGAAATGATTTATCTCTCAAATTATACCATGGATGTTTGCAAATTTCATACCATTGAAAAACATTTTAAAACACGTACATTAACGAATATAAACATGCCTATAAAATTATGCATATTTCTTATAGTCAATTAATAGGATAATTTTAGAATTATATCCTTATTTAGTGATATAGGTCATCTAATATAGGACAAAATCTAAAAGTAAATAGGTCAACTAATAGTGGGACGGAGGGAGTAAGAAAATTGAAATCTCAAGAAAAGCAACAAACCTTCTTCTGCTCGTCACATTTATCTCCCAGTTTTACTTTATAAACCATAATTTTGATTCTCTAATTTCTTTTTGTTATTGTGTTTGTTCATTTTAATACTTCTTTGTCTATTTGTCCAGTACTCTATATGCAAATCACAGTTGCCTATTAATTAATGGGAAATTTAGGGGAGACCCAAAATAAATAATATTCTCATTGTCAGGCCCACAATTAATTTTGGGTACCGTGACACCCATAATTATCTGAAAGTGAAAAATACTAGAACCCCCTACTATATGGGTTCAAACATATAGAAGCCCCACTAAATGGATCATCCACTGTCAACTACATACTTTAAGAAAATGATATTACTAGGCCCAAAAAATCAAATTTTCTTCAGATCTGGCCCATAATTAATTATTACGAATTTTAATAATACCAAGGCTACCCTTTAATATTTATACAAGAGGAATAACAGAAGATAATTTCATTTTCTATTTCATTTTCTCTCTCCGTCTAAAACCAGAGCTGCTCTCATAGATTCATTTTCTAGGGTTTTATCTATTCGGTTGTACAAGATCTAATCTTCTGATTTGATTTCACATCAACAATTTGCAAGAAAATCGATCTGTGATTTAGAAAGAATCAATTATGTATAGAGATTTTTGTTCTACTCTATCTTCTGCTAAAAGAATTTAGTGGTTTTCGATCTATGTCATCTATGGCTGCCGATGTACGACGAAGAGGAAAAAATGACATCGATCTCTACTTCTGTATCTGTATCTACTGATGATGTTTGTAGATCATCATTTGTTTGTGAATAAGTCGAAATCGAGATGCAGAGACAATGGAATTCTTCATCAACTATTAGATCTGAAGATTCAACAACAAAAAGTGAGAAAGATAAGTTTCTCCCTTCTAATCCTGTTTAATTCAATTAAAATTCCTAGTTATGTGATTTGAAAATAAAATTGACTCTAATTTATTGTTTTGAAGCTACTTCAGGTAAGGTTTTGTATTTGATTCAATACGTTTTCCTGATTTAGTAGGTCTACTTTCTTAGTTTGATAAGGTTCTGATTTTTGTTTCGTTGACTTTATTCAGATCGGAGAAGAACATTATTTTTATTGAATCAACAGGTTTTGAATCTAGGTATGTTTAGGTTTGTTGTTTGTTTCTGCCGATTTGTTGATAATACTAGTTAAATTCTCCATTTAATAAAAACGCTGATCTCTCATAATTCTAATGGAGCTAGTTGTGGACTCTTGTTGTTGTTTTTGTGTTGCTTATCTTGACTACATATGTTGAGTTTGGTTAACGAATCTATGGTGGTGTTGATGGTGGAGATGCAGGTTCTGGAGGAGTATGAGGAGGATGTGGTGGTAGAGGTGGTGGTATTGGAGCAGGTTTGAAGGAGGATTTTGAAGTCAGTGGTGGTGTTTTTCAGAATTGATGAATTGAAGGAGATGATGAGAATATATATGATGAACTATTTTAAGTTTCTACTACTGGTGCTAGTGGTGACAGGTAATTAGCTGATTTCACAAGGTTCTCTTCTTTTTTAAATGTTTATGTTTTTGTTGTGATCAAGGTTAACTTGTTCTGATAAATTTACTACGGTAGCATCCCTGTCAATGATTGGTTTTTACTGTTGACTTATGCATCCTTGTAAAGGTAGTATATGGATTCTGTAATGTACATCAAAGGGGTCAATGCTTTCCGTTGAATGAATGTATATCAAAAGGTAGTATATGGATATAGGTCTGCACATTACATCTGTTTAACTGCACATTATACAAGCCATATGCATGACAGTTTGCACATTTAACTAGCATTGGCAGACTATATATGTGTAACTAGTAGTTACACATCTAATCAAATGTGTAACTTTTAGGTACACAAGCTAAATGAATGTGTATCTACTAGTTACACATGCAAATTAGATGTGTAACTTATAGTTACACATGTTAATTTGATGGGATATGCATATGTAACCTAATATGAAACTTCTATTTAACTGTAACATTTTTAATTTTACCTTCTTTTTGTAGAGTCTGTAACTCTGTAAGGGTGAACTATTAAGTTTTGTATACTTGCTCTAGTTTATTCAGTTATGAGATAGATTTGACTATTCTGTGGCCATTGGTTTTTGATTTTTGGATGTCCTGTTTTGTTCATTTGTATGAGAAGTGTTGTAGCTGCTGTGGTACTGATATCATTTGCTTGTCATGTAGTTACTAAGAAGGCTGACCCCAAGGTGCTGGCTAACAAAGCTTCCAAGGCTGTCAAAGCTGGAGCATCAACCATTAAGAAGAAGGCTAAGAACATCTGCACATCAGTCACATTTCACAGGCCAAAGACATTGCAGAAGGCAAGGAATCACAAGTACCAATGTATTAGTGCACTACCAAGGAACAAGCTTGACCATTACCAAATCCTGAAATACCCACTCACCACCGAGTCCGCAATGAAGAAGATTGAAGACAACAACAAGAAGAAAACAAGTATGCTTTCAAGAAGATGTACAACATCCAGACAGATAAAGTGAACACCGTTATCAAGTAAGCCTTCTTGATTACTTACGACTAGCTACTTCTTTTTCTTGAAAGGTAGTATATGGATATAGGTCTGGAATGGTTTCACTTAACTCATACATCTGTATAACTGCACATCACACAAGCCATATGCATGACAGTTTGCACGTTTAACTAGCATTGGCAGACTATGGATGTGTAACTAGTAGTTACACATGCTAATTAAATATGTAACTTCTAGGTACACAAGCCAAATGAATGTGTATCTACTAGTTACACATGCAAATTAGATGTGTAACTTATAGTTACACATGCTAATTTAATGGGATATGCATATGTAACTGAATTATGAAACTTCTATCTGTTATAGTGGTTATATTTATGAAATTGAGGAAAGAACATCAAGTTCTAGTAGTACGGAGTAGTAGTGGATGCAGATTAGACTAATTAGATGCAGGTTATACTTATAGTTACACATGTTAATTAGATGTGTAATTTCTAGCTATACATGATGATTGTATGTGTAACTTATGCTAATATGCATGTGTAACTATTGTTTACATGTGTAACTACTGATTACAAATGCATTTTTTTTCCTGGGTTCATATCTATACCCTGCTGAATCAGTTGTGTGATCATTTTTTGCGATATTAATGTGCTAGCACAAGGTTCCCAGGTGTTTGTATTATTCTGCCAGTATAATTACTGTCTGAAGCTTTACTTTCTGTTGCTTAAAATGTCCGTCGTCATCGATAATATGAAAATGGCTTAGGTACATCTAGACTAGCGCAATAAAACGTTTTTCTGTTAATACAGTGCTAACAACGTATTTCTGCTGAAGCAGTGATATCTTAATTAAGAGATTTTCATTCACTTGCAAGGTTAACTGTATTATTTTATGACTGGTAATTGCTTTATAGTCACCTCTCGTTTTTACTAGTGTTATTCATTTAGAGATGGATTTGCTGATTTTATGTTGACATATCTAAGTCTGATGCATGTGTAACTCCTAGTTACATAATTCAGATGCATGTGTATCTGCAAGTTACACATGCTAATTAGATGTGTAACTTTTACTTACACATACTGATTTTGGGTACACATACCAATATGCATGTGTAACTCCTAGTTACACTAGTCATATGCATGTGTAACTGCTAGCTACACTAGCCAGATGAATGTGTATCTCCTAGTTACACATGTTATATGCATGTGTAACTCTCAGTTACACAATTCAGATGCATGTGTAACCGCTAGCTACACTAGTCAGATGCTTGTGAAACTGAAATATACATTGTTTTATGTACAGTTCATTTTAATCGTATAAATATTGATTGCTTGTTGTTATATTTCAGGTTTTAAATAACTTCATAAAAGCTAATTGCTTAAACGTGGTAATGGTCTCGCTGGAACTGGAGTTGACGTTGAATACACAAGTTAGATGCATGTGTAACTCTCAGTTACACTAGATAGACACATATGTAACTCTCAATTACACTAAACAGATGCGTGTGTAACTTCTAGTTACACATGCTAAGAAATTATTGTAAATGAATATTAAAGTAATAACTATTTTTTTTTGATGTCTATTTATTTGCATATATATACAAGTGTAACTTTGCATTACACATATCATAAGATGTGTAACTTCTGGTTACACATGCCATATGCATGTGTAACTTCTGTTTACACCTTCGCACTGTATTTTAATAATTTCGGGCCTAGATTTAATAATTTTGGGCCTAGATTTAAATTTTATTTAATTATGGGCTTGACAATATGCATAAGGGTATCAAGGTCTTTTAAAAACTCGGGGCCTAGATTTAAACTTTTCTAATTAAGGGCCTCATATTATGGGTTATCCATGGGTTGGGTCTGAGCCTAATTTCCCCTATCTGAAATTAGTAAAAACGTCTGCATGACGGATTATGCATCCGCATGACGGGTTATGCATTAAGGGTATAATTGGCAACGCAACTTGGATGTAACATATCTAAAAATCCGCGCCTTGGAATTTTACAAATTTTATATCGTTGGAAATCTTTTTAAGAGAGCTACGCAATGAGTACAAACAAGAATATCAAATTTTTGTTTTTTCACGAAAAAATCGGAGATGATCATCTTTTTAGGCAAAATTTTCGAAAACTTGATACATAACCATTATGCAGCCACCAAAAAAGATGCATAACACATTCTGCAGACGCATAACGAATTATGCAACCATTTTCTCCATTGCATAACAAATTATGCATCTGCATAACAAAGTTATGCATCTATAACAAGTTATGTAACCATTGTTCTGATTGATTTTAGTGCGTACGTAAAAAAATTGATGCATAATGTAGTATTCACCCATATTTACGGATGCATATCTGGTTATGCATCTATTTTCTCGATGCATAAAAGATTGTGCAACAATTTTCTCGATGCATAACGCATTATGCAGCAATATTTTGGATGCATATCAGGTTATGCATGCATTTTCTTGACTGCATAACAAGTTATGCATCTATGACAAGTTATGTAGCCACTGTTTTGGTTGATTTTAGTGGATACAGAAAAAATTGATGCATAATGCATTATGCAACCATATTTTTGGATGCATAATGCATTATGCAGCCATTTTCTTGGTGCATGAAAGATTATGCAGACGTTTTCTCGACTGCATGACATGTTATGCAGTCATGTTGTGCATAACTAGCCACTAACTTCACAACTCCCCATTTATATCTCGGCAAAAATCAGACTCTTCAATCTCCGACAACATTACCACATCTGCGGAGATCTCCCTTATCAAACTTTCTTTGTTGTTTAATTAAATGCCAACAAGCACCTTGAGCTCCTTACAAATAGTGAAAACAAGCAGTCGAGAAGAGACCCAAAACCATCGGGAAGAGACCCACTAATCCCATTCACTGAAATATCAATTGGAACTACATTTTCACACTTTAGAATCCCATGTGGGAGTCTCCCAGAGAACCTATTCTGATTCATTCTAATAAATTGTAAAATCAACAATGAGCTAATAGATTCAGGGATTTCACCAGAGAAGTTATTGAATGAAAGATCAAGACTTTGCAGTGACCCAAAATTACTGATGTTGGATGGAATAAAACCAGAAATACGATTATGAGATAGATTCAGCGTCTTCAAATGACTGCCCAGACTCCAAAAAACATACATATTCAATATTTTGTCAAATTTATTTCGTTCTTCTACTAATAGGTATGTGGTAGCCGATGAACAACCACCACCGGAGCAACAACAACAAATCCCAATTCTGATTCCAATTCCAGATCCCACATACCAGATTTGTTGAGAACTCAACAATTTATAGGGCATCAGTATCAACACCATCCCCAATTTCATCAACTTGGTACTCATCGTTAATCCCTAATCGCCGGAAAACAAGACAAGAATCACCTTCTATATCTGATTCAAACCCATATGTTCTTCTCAATCTTAAATTCGAAATCAATTCCCACAACCCCATGAATCTTTCACTTTTTCTGAGTTTTAGGTGCCGCCATTCTTCTCTTGGTTTCAGACAGCGTAGGACTAACTATTCTATTGACTAATTTGATTTCTAGGGATGGATTTGACGATGTATAATTTTACTCGGTATAGTGGAGAGGAAGAAGAAAAGGAATAGAAGATGAAGAAGAAAAAAAAGACAGAAACAGAATTTTCTAAATTATGGGTTTGAGAATAACTTTTCCCTACAAAAATGGGTGCGCGCCTTCAGATTTCTGGGCGTGGGTTTCACAGTGGGGGAAATATGAAAAATGGGTCTCCCTGTAGTTTTCACTTAATTAATTATGTGATTTATTCTAAAAAACTATCCGAAGCCTACGACCGCCTTGCCAATCAGAGGTATTTCAGCCCTGCCAAAAGGAGGAAAATCCTAAGTCTGTACCTGGATGGGAGGAAGTGGGTACGACTAGCGCTGTCAATGGGTATCCATTATCCGGAACCGGACACTGTAGATTCGGGTCTGGTTTTGGGTCATAAAGATGGACCCATGAACAACTTAGGACCCGACGGGTAATTACACGATTGGACCCAAATATTAACGGGTCCAAACGGGTAAAAAAAATAATTTAGATTTTAGTTAAAAAGAAAAAGAAATTAAATTTTTAAGATTTTCTTTATAGATTTCTTAATACCCAACGGGTATCCGGAACTGACGGGTAACTGGTACTTTAAACAGGTCCGGTTCTGAGTCCACCAATTTAAAAACCAAACCCGAAACCATTAAAAATGACTTTATAAGTGATACCGGGAGGACCCCGGCCCATTACGACCCGTTACGACACTATGACCTACGGCCGAGTGTCGGTTTGTGGCAAATTTGATTCAAAATCCTCGGGCCTTTTATTTGGTAGGTAACATCGATGAAGCTACCGGGAAGGCTGTCACAGCGACCACCATCAGACGTTGTGGTGGGACCCAACTATCACCGCTCATGAGTCACGCCAATCAAATCAGAACTGCTTTCTTTCAAAATTTCCCGCGCTCTGAGTGAGTTTCGAGCGGGAAAATCACCCCGAAATTTTGGTATCAAACTGTTGACATTTTTTCCCCTCCCTAAATCTAAATCTCTCCCGCTGTTTCTTTCGACCTCTTCTTCTCCGTTGCAGCCATGTCGAGAAAAAAACATTTCGCTAGAAGGAGTGGAGGTGTCCCTGGTAACATCTATGTCTCTAATGCTTGATTTTTTGGTTTGAATAAATTTTCAGAAACCCTAATTTCCATATTCTATATTCCAGGTCAACAACCACCTAGTTCAAGTTCTCAGGTACTCTCTCTATCTCTGTCTCTCTCGAAGATCCAAGTGGCGTTATATTTATTTATGTGGAATTTTGGTTGATGTTGCAGCCGCAGGCGGCTCAGAGGAAGCCGTATAGGCATAAGCCAGGAACAGTGGCACTTAAAGAGATACGGAAATGTCAGAAGAGTTTTGATCTTTTATTACCAAGAGCCCCTTTTATTAGAATTGTAAGTCTATTTTCGATTTCTTGGGTCTAAATTTTGATTTTGCATAAATGCTTCCAAAATTGTTTGCATAAATGCTTCAATGAAATAAATGGTTTACGGTGAGTAGAATCTGACGTAGGATATGTGTTTGACTTGTTGGGTTTACTGGGTTCGTTAGTATTTTTTGTTTTGAGTTGATTTTTTTTTTTTTTGTTTTTTTGAGGCATATGTTTTGGGTTGATGTTAAATGTAGTAATTGTCTTAGGTGAAAGAGATCACCAACAATTTTAGTAAAGATGTTGATCGTTGGCAAGCAGAAGCTTTAACCGCACTTCAGGAGGTATTTTATTTTTTAACTGTGCAAGTTATTCAATTATGGTGTATGTGTATGCTCATGTATCTTTCTTAACTGTGGAGCTGTCAATTGTAATATGGATTTTATTATCTCTAGTTGCTTTGGAGGGATTTGTTTGTCTTAGAAGTCCTCATGAAAGACTATAATTACCTAAACGACTGTGCTCCAACTGTTTTGCTGAAAGTTTAAACGACAGGGATCAGACTAGTAGAGATGATTTAGATCGAGGAGACACTATGGCTTATCATTGTGACCCAGAATTAGCTGAACATACACTCTTTTAGGCAGTCACAACAAGAGTACATACTTTCCTGAAAACTTGGACAGTAAAAGACTTTCAGACTAGTACACAGATATTATACAAAAGGGACGATAGTGAATGGAGATTTAATAGCGACTTTACATTTTTAAACATTGACTTAAGAATTAAATTAAAGGAAGGAAGCAGGAACTCTCTAAGTTTCTTTCTGATATCTCGTGAGTAGGCCTAACAACATTCAGTTCATATTCAACTCAAATTTGCTGATGTGGAGATTCTATTACCAAAGGTCAATCCTGTAGTTTCGACCAGACAATAAATCTTTGACCTAAAATATGTTGTAAACCAATGTTTTATTATGTGAACCCTCTAACTTCTCCTCAGATGCTTCCTATGTATGACCTGCCGACATGTAAACTTTTCTGTGTGTTTCGCACATTTCCTAATGTTTCATCTTGCACGTGCATGCACTCTTAAGTTTTTGCAGAAGGTTAAGATATGTGTAAGTCAGAAAATCTGTAGCATTGCTTCATGAGTTCATGCCCGTACGGCAGTTTTCTGTGTGCTTGTGGATTGTTAACATGGGCCGTTAATTGTATATCATTCAATGTTGTTTTCCTATAGGAAGCTGAAGCTTTTCTGATTCACCTGTTTGAAGATACTCAGCTTTGCGCAATCCATGCAAAGCGTGTGACAATCAGTAAGTTTGATCTTTAATATGGAGGATTTCTTTCCATAATTCCATTTTAGATTCTTCGTCAATCCTAATGACATAATGATCTTCATCCTCTTGTGTGTTTTGTTTATTCTTGCACAACTAAATGATGTGTATAATGTAGTTTCTAACTGTTGTATATTATAGAATTCTCTTCCATTACAGATCTTAGAAAATTTCAAAAATGGCATACAACAAGTAATAAAACACTCATAATACAGTCAAATCCATCTGTTGTTGAAACCTTGTTTCATGTCTTTCTGTTATCATGTGAACAACCAATAGCTCTTTGCTTGATGCTAACAAAATAATTTAAGTGTAAAGAACCTCCTATGACATGCATCTCTAGGTTCTGCCTCTTTTCCTTAAACCAATGAACAACCTCTAAACATTTTTAAAGTTTAAACCTCAGAGGAAAGAAAGTGCTCTTGGCGTATGAACTCAAGTTACTCATGGTTGGTCATATGTTCTGTCTTATAGCTATCCTCCACGTTGTAAAATCTTCTTGTAATTGAGTATGTCTAGATTCCTCAATATTCTGTCTACTTAAGCACGGCATCCTCCAGATATTTCAACTTTCTTTAATCAGCATTATCCTTTGTACATTTGAGGCCTCCAGTAGCGCAACTGTTAAGAGAATAAGTTCCTCCTCCTCCTATGGCTTTGACACAAGCTCTCTAGCTAAAATAATGTTAGACTTTCTTCTTTTGTGTGATACTTAGAATAGATTGCCTAATCTAGATTTAGGAATAAGCTTCAATCATGATATGATATCCTATTCAGGAATCTAATCTAGTCCTACATCTTTTGCAGTTAATTTTTTTTCTCTAATGTGTAATTATTTTTCAAAACCGTTCTTTCATTTGATATTTGACGCTTCCGTTTAATGACAAAACTCTGATGTTTAACATAGCTCATTATTTGATATTTACTTTGCTTTTGGTGCAGTGCAAAAAGATTGGCAGCTAGCAAGAAGGCTTGGTGGGAGAGGTCGGCAATGGTGAGAGAGCCGCAGTAGCCCCAGTCTAACAGACTAACACCTGTGTAGTTTTCAAGAGCTGACATTAGTATTTTGTTAGTATCTATAATTGTTCATATATTCTAGGGGTCTAGTTTTTGGTTCACATACAACATTTTATAGATCAATTGAGTTGATGTTTTCACTTGTAAAAAACATACTAGTTCAGATTCAACTTTCAACCCAAAATTTTGGTTCCAACTCTTCCAAATGACTTGGACCATACATACAACCGATATATGGTTACTTTGATGACCATAATCTTATTAATGCTATTGCCTGCTTTTCATCATCTGGAAGGGATGGTCAAGTTGCAATAAGTATCAATGACTCACAGTCACAGAGAATTTCCGTATCATTTGCAGGGAGATGCTGAAGGAAGTGTTTTTTTTTTCTTTGTTTGAAACGTTCAAACGCACTGTCAGGGTACCAAAACACTTCATGCTTCTCAAAACAACGGCATGAACTTGCATAACCCCAAGAAGATACGAAATCGCATTTCCTATGTGCTAGTATTAACAAATGAAATAACGGCTGCCAAAAAAACAAACAAATGACGTAGAATAGTTTACTTGTAGTTGGATGATATCTTATAATATTTGCAAAAAGGTCAAAACAGATGGGAGCATTTTGTATCCGCCCTTGATAAAAAAGAGTGCTCGAACTCGATAACGCATGAAAGTGATAAGGATAGTGCATGAACTGTGTGTAGCGTGAGAAATGTATCGTGAGAAAAAGGGTGGTAGTGCATGAATTAGGTCACCCCGCAATGAACCTCTTGAGTCATGAAAAGGCAATATCAACGGTCTACATCATTCTTCCTCCTGCCATAAAATCAACTCCAATTAAATAAATTCAAGGGTGGAGGCAGCAACTTGAAGGCACCTTCCAAACTTCAAGTGGGTAAGTCAGACCTAGTGACGTTTACGGCTAAACACAACTCTTACTGGTCTCCCCCCCCCCTCCCTTTCTGGTTGGTTATAATTCAACTCAACATTGCAATACTAGTACCTCAATTTATTTTATTTTTCTAGAGTGTACACAAATTGTTTGATTTGACCTCAATGGAGTAATACCAGTGTCATTCCAAAATTATTCTAATTCTCAATATTCTTAAATTTTGTTTTGTAATCCATGCGTATTCTCAAGGTTAGATACTTTCTGGGGGTCTATATATATTCACATTCTTATTCTATCAAAATGAGAAACTCATGGTATTGAAGAAGAACATATTTTCTCAACTTTCTCAGAGACTTTACACTCGCTGTTTCAAGTAAACATGGTAGGTTCAAAGCTATCAGGCAACTTACGGACCACCGGAAAATCAACAACGGTTCTTATAGAGTCTTTCCAGAGGAAGACAACGGTTCTTATAGCTCTATGCATCAAGCATGTTAACCAATTGTTGAAAAAAATGGAACCCAAAAGTATCAACCCGAGTTTGGTGTCGAAATCTATATCGGAATTCTTATCAACATCACAAAAGCAGATCCAATCTACTGTTCGAGTAAAAGTAATTCCGTTTCTTCAGAAGAAAAGATTGATCGGTGACAATAAACGGTCTGCAGGGAAAGATGTTTTATGGCAAAAGAGCATAATGATGGGTGAGAAGTGTCAGCCACCTGATTTTTCTGGTGTAATTTACTACGACAGCCAAGGGCATCAGGTCGGAGAGATGCCAAGGTCACCAAGAAGTGCTCAGATGCAGAACTTTTATGATTTTCCATTTGCTGTTAATGGAAATAAGTACTTATATACTGCTGTCCTATAATCATATTTAGCTGTAGTGACTGTCTTTCATGGAGAACGAAAAAAATTTCTCTAGTTCTGTGGTTTTCGTTATGGAATTTCGTGCATGATTTTAGCTTTGAGTTGTGACAAACGAAGTTTATGTAGTTAGATAATTAGCTTCATGGAATAAAGTCTGATCAAACAATTTGGTCTTTCATCTAGCCAAGAATCTCTTCTTGGTCAATATCTATTTGTTTATTGTTACTCGAAGTCAGTTTTGGAACGGGCAAAATGATGAGTATTTAGTTAATTTTTCTTATTTACGAGAATACAACAAGGTGACCCATTAGCTCAGTTGGTTAGAGCGTCGTGCTAATACCGCGAAGGTCGCAGGTTCGAGACCTGCATGGGCCATTCTTTTTTATTTCAACATTTTTCTTTTTTCGTAGTAACAACTTCGAAAATGAACAATAGCCAGCCAAATGTTTTTTTTTTTTGCTCGACCAATGAACACAGCCAAGAAATCTCATCCAGTTGAAATCTCATCCAAATCAGAACACAAAAATTCAAAGATTTGAGCTCAAAACCATCAACAAAAAGTTTAATTATTACTTCAAAAAGGAAAAAAAGAACAGCAGCCAAAACAGAAAGGTGCGGGTGTTTTTCTTTTGCAATGAAATTGGTAAAACTAAAGCACTAAGCTCCAGGAGCAACATCTTTAACCTTACTTTGTATATACCCACCATACTCCCAAGCATAATCTCTCATCTGAGTAGCAGTACCCAAAATCCGATTCCTAGCATGATCAATCGGATCAGAACCAAGTGGATGTCTTCCTCTAAAATACTTATATATCCAAGGCAACCCAAATATCAATCCAGCACCAATACCACAAACCCATAGCAAACAAACAGTACAAAATAACAAAATTGCACCTATCGGGAACCAAATTGGACTTGATATTATAATCAATGGCGCGAAAAATATCATGCCTAGTACTGTACCAGTCAACGTAATTCCTGTTAAGCATAGTAATATTCCTCCTGATATTAGCAATGTCATGAATCCCATCACCTGTCCTTGTCCATGTACACTCCCACTTGATGTTGTGGATGGTTGCATTCTGCTGGCTCTGGTGGGTGAGGCTTCTGAGGCAGCAGCTGTGGCGGAGGCGATATTGTTGACTCGATCACTTCGCCTTGTTTGGTGGTGGCCGGGGCTGCGGTACGCCATTGTTTCGATAAGATTTGACACTAAGAGAGAGTGAGAAGAAGATGAGATAGAGGGTGAGTGGGGGGTTGGGGAGAGCAGGTTACAATGTGTTTTGGTGCTTGACACGTCTATTACTCTTTTGGCATGCAAAGTACACGTGGTGGAGTTGATAGTATCTATAGTAGACCATTCACAGAACGACACGATATTGTTATCTCGACAAAGTTGCAGGCTCACTATTGCTTTTGGAGTCTGGGAGATTGGGACATTAATCAGCATAATTCTGCCCTTCATATATACGCTAGCATTTTCCAACGAATTTGTTATGGAAAGGGGACAATCAGTGGTGGAATAGCCCAGTCATCATTCTAGTGGGCTGGCTGGGGGACTTGTTAAAAATCAATATCCAAGATCATTCTAGTCGTATCCAAATGATTTATCGAAATTCTGTAAGTGATTAAACTTGTTATCCATCTTTGAAGATACGATATTCTCTTTTTTGACAAGTCAAAAATTGTATTAATGAATAACAAGAAAAGAGGTCAGAATAACCCCCAAAACTTGCAAACTATTTGAATCTATAATAAATAACATTTGGGTATTCAACTGAATTCAAAAAAAGAGGCCTTCCTTCATAGTGCATTCCTTCACCATTTGGGTATCTTTGAAGATACGAATTATATAAGAAACTAGCCTCGCAATCGATTAAAATTAAGCGGACGTATCTACTTAGATTGAATACCTACAAACCTGTGTAAATCCAATTATAAAGATAAACAATATAATGCGGAAAAGGAAAACAAAAGACACCAGAAATTTTATTAACGAGGAAGCCGCAATAGCAGAAAACCCCCGGGACCTCGTCTAGATTGAACACCATACTGTATTAAGCCGCTAACGACATTAGCCTACTATCGGACTTCGGACCGGAATGTACTTGAGACCGAATCCACCCTCCAAGAGATTCAGTTACAGCCGCGCTCTTACGTCACTTGAACCTCGCAAGGTTCTACGCACTTGATTTCTTTAGCTGACGTTCTTTACAGCCTAAGAGTTGCTTCAGCTGAAGTGAAGACTTTTGATACCAATCTTCCTCTAACAGATAAGCCTATTTGATTTCCATTTAGATCAAATATCAAGGTGCATAAATTTGTTTGCAATAGCAAGCTAGCAAACCTCACAAATCCGGAACTTACGACTCCCGAAGAACAGCTTAGATTCTTAATCACCTCTCAAGAACAATCGTCGATATATCAACTAAGATCAGTCTTAGATATCTATCCCGAGGAATCACAAAATCTGACGAAGAGAACTTTGTGACTACTACTATCTATCTTGCCTGAAAGAGATTACGAAAACCTCGATAACAAAAAAAAAAGATATCAGGATTCACGAACTATCAAGGTAAAGACAGTCGGATCTGGCTTCATGAATCCCCAAGCGAAGTCTTTTTAGTCGTAGACCTAAAAGGTCAATAGAGGCGACTCTAAAATCAACTAGGACACAAAGTGTCAGGGATTAATTTTCCCAGTTGATAGAGATGCTTTATTTATAGTTTTCAAATATCAGGGGTTAGCTTAGAATACAAGCTAAGATAACTTGAGAATCAATCAAACTAAATAGGTCTTCAAACTACAATAGAAAACTACACACATAGTTCGGTTACTTAACTGTGTGTAATGACTGTTCGGTTTGAAAAGTTAGCCAAAGAACTGAAATCTACTTGATGTTCTTTTAAACACCTAAGAAATTAATCATGATTCAAACACATAAGTGTTTAATAAATCAATGAAGTTTTAGAAGTGCTTAAGAGAATTCTAGCAATGCTAAACATATTAAAATAATAAGTCTTTGAACATCTGCTAAACATTGTCGGGACAGTTGGTACAAACGGTTTGTGAACAACAATGCTTGTTCACGATTCAGGGTGCTACGGTTTGTGATCCTGGTTCGCCAACCCTACTAGACTCCGGAACTCAGTTGACCACAGTTCGTGAACTTGGTTCACCAACTGCTAGCCAATTAATCCAACATATAAACAGTTCACCATGATTCGCCAACCAGGTTCGTGAACTGTTCCCAACCGAACTTATGGTTGGCGAACCAGTACGCAAACCTTCCTGTATTTCTGAATCTCATATATATACGGTTTGCAAACTGAGTTCGCCAACTTACCCTGAGTAGAAATTCATTAAATTCATATTTATTTCTTTTGATGTTTGAAACATTCCCAAGTGATATAATCATTTGCATGGGCAATTTTCAATTGATCCACAAATTAATTGATAAAAGTAATATTGTTAAGGACCTTGAACATCTAATCGCCAAATCATATTTCGATATTTTCACAGGACAAGCTTTACTCGAAACATCTTCTTTGTTAATCTACTATAAGTCGTACGACATTGTCTCAATAGATAGAATGATGGTATAATGAGTAAAATAGATTTGTTCAGTCTTCACATACCTGATACAGAAGTTCTCCAACTGTTTTCGTCAATCTTCAGTCTTCAAGGGTGATCTCTGATACTCAACTACAATTCTAACTTATCCGAAACTTGACTTAGTAGACTAGAAATCAAGATATAGTTTTGATCACCTAACATTGACAACAAGCTTGAGATAGAAAAACTTGTGAATTCAACCGATCAATGCTCTCCCCCTTTGTCAATTTTAGTGACAAAACTATCCAATACATATGGATATAATAAAAAAAATTCAGGAAATCTGTTAGAGCATTGCTCGGTTGAATCCACTAGCGTTGGTATGTCAAGTTAGTTCCCAATTTTAGTTGCCAAAATACATTCTTGATTTAGTATACTAAAGATAGTTTCGAACTAGATTAAGTCTAAGAAGTAGAATTGAAGCTATCCTTGAAGGATGAAGTTTGAAGACCATAAGAAAACATCAACAAAGGTATGTGGTAATTTATTTCATTTGGATTCTTGTTCAATTATACCTTTCTAATCTATCGAAACAAATGCCCACTCTATGAAACAATTCCTATGACGGTTAATGTACATTTATGTATATGTACTCGAGGTTATTTGAGCCACGACTTTTGTGACAATAACCTTTATCCCTGGAAAGGTTCTCATGTTATAGTGAATGAGCTTACGAGTTCAACGAGCCAAGAATCACTCAATTCCGATTTATAACGATGAAGTTATGAGTGATTTATTAAAGTAACAATTATACGTGTTACTGTAATTGTTACAGTTCGTTAGTAGGAAACAATCCACGAACTGTTTGTAACGGTTCACGGAGTTGAGCCCAATTACGTGACTAGAAGCTATTACTCCAAACATATTTGATTACCATATTAAAGTATTTGTGAATCCTTCCTAAGTTAAAATGTGATTTATTCACATAAATATAATATTTGCTAATTAATTATTTAGTTAATTAATTTGGCAAGAGTTGTAACTTAGGAAAGACTCCCAAAATTAGCAGAGTCTTGAAAAAGAAAAATAGCTTTGCATAGCTTTCAAGTTACCTTTCACTATAAATAAAGGGTTCGTGAGTGCTACACGTTTTTCATCCCCTTTTGGAAAATTAGTGTTAGCTTCATAAGGTTGTTTTCCATGTCTTCTGTTCTTCGTGATCAAGAGTGAGATAAAAGTCTTTGTATTGGGGATTACAAAGACGAGTTGGATTTAATATTCGTGATTGATTATACAACTTGTAATCTAGGTTTTTCACCTCTTGTCTATTCTAAGGTTTTCTCTTCTGATATAAAACCATACAAGAGTTGTTGATCATAAACCCTAGGTTTTGATAGATTTCAGTTTCTGATCGTACACCAACACTTGTTAGTTGAAATCGGAAGCTAGAAAGAAAACTTCGATCAAGGTATCTCGTAAAAATCCTTAAGAAGTTTTAAACAAGATATCTCTAGATTTATTCTAGTTGTTCTTGTTGTATAATAATTGGGGTTTTCTTAACTTGGAAATTGATCTTTGGAATCGCCCAAGTTCACTTACGAAAATCAGTTTCACGGACTCCTTGTGTGTATGCATACTGATTGTAATTCAAATATCACAGGTTGTGAATTAATCAATCATTATTGATAAATCCGACCTTGTTTGTTGGGTAAGATTTTGATTGATCTTGGATATTGGTCTTTGGTACCGTCCAAGTATTTCTCACATCAATCAGGCTCATAGATTTCTATCTGTTTTATTTGCTGATTGATTTGAGAAAAAGAGATAAACTCTTTAGTATTATTCTTTGATTGAGTTTTCACTCTCGGAATATTATTGCAGTAAGTCCTCTCAGATTGCCAAACGAATTGTTGGGTGTGGTTGTTGTACCCCCGCATTTTCAATTGGTATCAGAGCAGGCAAACACGTTAAGACCTTATAAGTCTGTGTTTGAAGCAATATGATTGTTATGGACAGAAGTGCTATCTCTATAAATGTACCACCAGTGTTCGATGGCACGAACTATTTATGGTGGAAAATTGCTATGCGTGCTTTTATTCAAGCGCGAGATTTTCAATCATGGGTTCGTATTGTTAATGGTTATAATCCTCCGTTAGTTACAGTAGACGGTGTAACTGTTGCAAAGGATATTGGTGAATGATCTTGAGATTCTTGCTGCAAAGAAATTTTTTGAAGGATTAAATGCTATCATCCATGCCATTACCCCAGATCTTCAGCATCACGTTACTACGTGTAATAAGTCTAAATATGCTTGGGATATCTTAGAAACCGTATTTGAAGGGAATGCCGTAGAGAAAGAAGCAAGGCTTAAAAATCTAGCTTCTGACTGGGAAAACTTCGCATGTCTGATGATGAAACCTTTGATGAGTTTAACCAAAGACTTTCTCAATAGTTAACTCCTCATATTCATTAGGAAGAACTATTCCGGAGAAAGTTATTATGTGCAAAATTCTCAGGTCTCTACCATCAAGATACGAGTCTAAGAAACATGTCATTGAAGAAGCAAACGATCTTTCTACACTCTCCAGAAATAGTCTTGTTGGAAAGTTAAAAATCTTTGATGATGAACACTGGTCTAGAAAAGAAGTAATTTCTTTTAAAACTGCAAACAATTCTGAATCCTCTAGGAAAAAATCTGGTTCGCCAAATGTTAAGGATGTTACTCCACGACAATTTAGAAAAATCTTGAGAGATAGGAAAAAGAATTTTTCTAAAGGTGCAACATCTCCTAATGATGTGTACAGCATGTCCTAGCTGGAGCTGTAGACAATCGGCGTATGCAACAGCTTTGCCTACTCTTGATGATGAACCTGAAGATTATGATCACCAAGAGTACGCATGCGAGGTTGCATTAGCTTCTGGAAAAATTCTTTCGGATACTGATTCTGACGAAGAAGTGTTCCATGTTGATCCAGTTGCTAATAATCTTCTTAAAGAATGTCATCAGAAACTCTCGGAGGCTGAAAGCACCATTTTCAGTGACAAAGTTAAAAATGACAAACTTCGTAGTCGGAATAAAGACTCGCAAGACCAACTTGATTCTACTAGTGCAAGAGATTATCTCAACGAAATACGCAAGCTTAAAGAAGAAATTGTCGGAGGTCGAGATTGGGAAAATATTCTTCAAGCAAAGCTAGATAACTTGGAGAACACTGAGATGAACTTGTTATTTGATTCTGAACGAGAAGATCTCAAAGTTCAATGTGAATCATCCAAGAATGATCTAGTTATTGCACTTGAAAAGGTCAAAAGGTTGGAAGAAGAAAACTCAAGCTTAAAAGAGAGTTTGTCTAGAAATAACAACTCAGATAAATTGACCTCGATATTGGGAGCATGTAGAATTCATCGTGATACACGAGGATTGGGCTATGAAGGAATAAACACTCCTGGTATTTGCAAAGAGATAAAATTTGTCAGAGCTAAAGATTCTTCTAAACCAAATACGGTTGACAAAAGTGAAGTATCTCTACCAACTGCCGATGACGAAAAGAGGAAATTCTGTCAAGCTCCAAAGCAAGCACATATACATTCAGGTAACACTACACATAACTTTTTTCATTCTATTAAACATTGCTTTTATTGTGGAAAACCAGGTCACTTGCAAAGGAATTGTATATTTCTTAAACGAGATAAATCAAGATCTGATTCTGTTAAGATGACAAGATCTGATGTTCAAAACTGGAAAAAAACTGAGTCTCATAATATCAGTTCTTCCAGTATTTTCCCAAAGAAGCTTCATAATTATAGTGGGGAGAAAAAGAAATACGTTGCTCCAAAAGCTACTTAGAAATGGGTACCCAAAGAAGATCAATAAAGCAACGAGTGCTATTAAGAAGGATCTCCCAGATAAGAGTTCGACAGGGATAACATCTTAAAAAGGCATGAAACAGTTATTGAAAGTTTCAAGGAAGTTGTTAAATTTCTAGAGTCCATGCATGATCTTGTTTCAAATACCTGTGGTGAGCAAGACTTTTTTCACTTCAACACAACCTAATTGTGTTGGAAGTGCATCCTCACCAAAAATCCCTAGTAAATGCGGTGAGGATTTGTTGATGGTGGTTTTTAGTATGGGGCGAAAACTGTAAAAGTCTATCTACCTGACCCGGAATATGTCTATATTCCGCAAGGAATTTGAAGAATATATCAAAATTTGATGATGCCTATGTCTCTCTTCATATATTTTGAAACTCAAGCTCCTAGATGAATTGTTCACTAGTATAGAGCCTAATGAGTATATAAGCTCCTAACAGCATTACTCACTAATGCCGGAGCCTGCCGAGTATTTATTCTACACAATGTTCCCCGACTGAACTCTTAATATTGGTATGACATGACAATTAGTGTTCATTCGCAGCTGCGTAGCATGAATTTCCCGAAGTACCAAGATTAAGGTTTGCATGAAAGTACTCAGAAGATGCACTAACTACTCTCTGAAGATAAAATTAAAGAATTTTGTGTTAACACACAGAATTTATCAAATTTGTTCAATTTTGTGATAGCTCACAAGATTCAAATTTTGGCCTAATTAAAAATTAGGTTTTTGCGCCCTGCGCAATATCCCGAACCCTATTGGTCGAGACCAAACCTAGGTAAGCTAGGAAACTAATCCTCCATGGACTAGTAGGAGCAAAGTCCTACCAAAAATCAGAAAACAAGGAGTAAAAGAGGAGCTGCGGCAAATAGGAGCAGCAACAAGAGGAGGCGTGGTGCTGCTTGCCGGTCCCTTTTCCCATCGACCAATCAGATCGCTTTAAACCCGCTACACGAACTTTTAAATAAAGTTGGAAATTGGTTGGTTGATGCGCCTAATTCCTTAAGGAATTAAACATAGGTTGCCCATGTCAGTCTCAAAACAATCACAGCCACACGATTTGGCCAGCCGATTCAACAATCTTGGCATTCTCCCAGCAAGACCAAGCAAACTCTATGGTGTCCACCGGCGGGCCCACTATCATCCCAGCCAATCAGAATCCTCTTAGCCCGCCAGTAGCATCCCTGATCGTTGGCCAGAGTTAGGATGGTCGCGCTGTCGAAGGAGAAGCTCAAACGAGCTAAGACCGACCATAACGGTCTCAAAAGTACCGCATCCGTCCAACTTATCCAGCTAAGTTGGACGACTTAGATCGTGTTTTGGACGATCAAAGAGGCGCCAGCGTGTTCACCGGCGGCTCACCTTCATCCCTAGATGGTCGAACTACACACGGCAATCCAGAGGTGCGTCGAAACGCTTTCCCAAAGTAGGGTGATCACGCGTTTTAAAAAAACCCTAAATTGAATAAACGGCGTTATGCAACTATCGCAAATCAATCACGTCCGTCCATCTTCTCCATCTTAATCGAACGACTTAGATCGGATTCTAGATGGCCAACATGGTGACGATGTGATCACCGGCCACCCCTCTTCTGATGAGCGATCGGCCAACCCACGACTTGCTCATGTGGCCTCCGAACGATCAACCAAAAGAAGTTGGTCGCGCTGTTTGCATAATCCAACGACATCCATCAACTTCCACAAATCATCTCAGCCACTCAACTTGGCTAGCCAATTTAATCGGTCTATATCTAACCTGGGACGACTGATAGGATGTTATAATGGCGACCAGCCGCCACTCTCTCATAGGGACCGGCCGGCCAATCCCTGTGATGCGCGCGTAGATCCTACCAACTCCCTGAAAGAGGGCGGTCATGCTCCTTTTAAGACATTAAGCTCCTACTAACTTAGACGATCTCTGGAACAACGATGCTTCATAAACGTCGATTATTTTAAGCTGCTTGTTCAAAATTGATGCTTTATGTGCATCGATAAACAATGTTCTAAAAATATTGATTCCAAAAATAATTTTTTTATTTGACCTAAAAGCACTATGTGCTGCTTTAAGAGGCAAGTCTCACGACTTACCCATTTACTCGAGACATCAAACATGTCATAAACTGGGGGATGCTCACTAGGGTATTGGTCTGGTGGTTTACAGCGTGCGGCGTGCAACACGCCCATTACAAGAAAGTGTCAGGAAATGGCGGACGGTTAATAGCAGTAAGAGAGTAGTGGGTTTAATGCTGGTCAGTCTTCCATCGTAAATGGAAACGTGACGGTCACCACTTTTACACAACTCCACTTCTCCACTGCTTAACTGTCTCCACTTTCTACGAGATCAGGGTGCACTCAATCATGACTTGTATAAATAGGTTTTCAACCTATTTTCGAGAACAACAGAGGTGATCAACACAAGTATTCAGAAAACACCAAGAACTGATTGCTTACACTCTGCAAGCCAGTTCCACATTCTGATACAAGTCATTAAACAACCACACCTTCATACTTCAACATTCTGCTCTCAAACACCTTCTTCGCTTCCCTCCCTAAGATCAACCCTTCTCCTTCACTTTCTGACCGAATTGAATCTGGAACGACCATTTCTTGGTTTAGGCCAGAGTCTTACAGATTGATCTCTCGAATCTAAAAGTACTCATGTGCAGTACATTTGTTTAGGGTTTGAATTCGTTTCTCACCAACACACCCATATTTACCAAAACTAGCAGAATCAGTTTTTACCCCAAAACAACTGGCAACCACAGTGGGAGATTAATCTCTAGGTTGCGAAAAATCATTTTCCCAATTTCATTTTCGATTTCCTAAATTTCTCAAGATGGTTGATCTTAGGAATGGTTCAAAAACCCTCAATCCCAATTTTACTTCTCCTAGTACTGACAATACTTCACATGTTATTCCTGACTCCGTTCTTTCATTTAAAACCCTTGTCGAGGCTATGAAGTCTTAATATTTAACAACTATTCACGATTTGATGAAAATCCTGAATGATATTGTTAGGGATAAAGCTATTATTGTCAAGATGCAAGACGAAGTGTTTACGCTTTTGAAAGTCCTCATGGATCAACTATCAAAGGGACCGACACGTATTCATTATGGAGGAAACACCACCAACAATTCATTTTGGATCAATACTGATGGTAGTAGTCCTTCTTCCAAGATTCATATTCTTATTCCTGGTGAGGAAGATGAAGCCTATGGTCACGTTGAATGGAAAGGTATCCACCAACCTAACTTGTATGCTCATGAAGATCAAGAGATGTTTCCTCAAGCTCAGAAATAAGGCTCGTGGGATTTATCATGTTCTCATCAGAGTCCTCGAAATGAAAGGGTGATTTCATTACGTGCATCCTTCCTGGAAAAAATCAATTCCCATATTGCATCATAAGTTGCTGAGAGATCCGATGCTTTATTTAGTCAATCCGAACCGTCCCAGAATGAAGAAGCTCGTAAAGATGTTCAGGAAAGCAGGCGTCCTTCCAATAAAAGATACAACCTCCAGTCAATCGCTAGTGAAGGAGGAAAGAGAAAAGCTCCAGCAGCGGAGCAACAACGCAAACGTGCGGCATACGGCTCCATCCCGGAAGGCCGCGACTAAGACTTCTGCGCAACAACAAGAAACTGGAGATGCTGCTCCAAACTTCCCGTTCCCGATCGAGGAAGTAATTGAACTCCTGGAAGTATGGATTCAAGATGATGCCATCAAACTACCTCCTATCAGGCGCCCACCAACTGAGGAAGAAACGACAAATCCCAAATATTGTCGTTACCACAGGACCGTCAATCATCCAACCAATGAATGCAACAAATTGAAGCACATTTTCAAAAAAAAGGTAGATGCAGAGGAACTTCAATTAGGCACTGAAAGAGTTCGCAGAGACCTTCTTCTCGTCAGGAGCTGCGTGATTTCTGGGTACTCCGTCCACAAAACCGTACAGTCTATGATGGAGCATTATGTGAGATTCTGTATTTCTCCAAGACACAACGTCAAGACATATTTGCAGCCCTCAACCATGTTGTATCAGGAAAGCGTCTGTATCCATCCAGGGAAGCCGCTCCCAAACCCCAACCTCTCCTGGAAAGCACGACTGATAGATGCAACCAGGGACTCCTAGCCACTGCTCATTTGAAGGATGTCGAGTTCGACAACACACTGATTGACGCGACCTCTGACTTCAACATTGTCACTGTCAAGACTCTGAGAGCTACAAGGATTTCAAAGAAGGAAGTCGTTCACTATCCAACCATAATCAAAAACTCATAAGGAGAGTCCAGAGACGCTTACAGGTACATCAATCTCGAAATCAAGGTGGGAGATGCTATAGCACACGCTAAATTTCATATAGTTAAAGAGTACCCGAGTTATGATATGGTCCTGGGGAGCTCATGGATACACGACAACAAGGAGAAGCTAGAAGTATGTCCTTTACCAGTGTCTATACCTAAAAGGGTCTCTAACAAGCCATCCAATCCTGAAGACTATTTGTTGCCATATCAACAACTCGCGAATGTGACACAGCTGCCTGAAGAGAGCGCATCAAAATTTGTTCACAGATTCCGGACACAAGTAAGTCTTATTGAACAACCCTTTTTACAACCAGTCACTCCTCCTCCCGCCAAGGCTTGGACACTTGATCAGATTATCAACCCAGCCGTCACTAGGAGATGTGAATGGGATGCTGGTCTTTTTAAGTTTTTTATCAAGAGATTAGAAGCTGTCACAGTCAAAGATGAGGAATCTAAGAGTCAAGTAACGGTGCAATATCCGAACCCGTTTCAAGTTGGAGATATGGTAGCGAGAGTTACTGCTCAACCTGCTCCGTCTGATTCCACAGAAAGGAAAGACGAGCCGTACCTAGTGGAAAAATTTATTTTGGGAGGTTACTGCAAGTTCATCATGCAGACAAGCTAGAAGTCATAGTAATACACACCCGGTGGCTCAAATCCTTCAATACCTAAGGTGTCACACTGTCCTTTCCCCCAACATTCCTTTTAGTGTTTCCTCTAGCGATTTCTCTTTTCATGCAATATTTGTAATTCTCCAAAATGATTGCATTCATAATTAGGGTTTCAATTTGTCAGTTAATCGAAGAATCATTTACCTTTTAAAAATCTCTTTACTTCTGAATCATTACCCATTGGTTCAAAATCAGAAAAAATAAAACCATGAAAGAGACATCTCATATCTTTCAAAAAGTACCGAAGAGGGGAATACATAAAGGAAAAGAAAGAGCAAGATGACCAAAGGAAATCATTAAGCATCCAGTACATTCTTCTTAGAGCAAGCGTCCCTCGTGCAGCTTGCTTCAACGACGAAACGACCTCTCAGTCACCGCCTCATCATGCCTAGACCCGGAAAGAATCTGCAATTTTCAGATTTTGGAAAATCCCTTCATGGAATCAAGAAGCAGCGAGTTAGCGCAAATGGTACTCCCAGATTGCAATTACTTCTTTAGACGTGTCCAATCACGTCACACGCGCTATTAATTGGAAGTAGAGTCTCCATACCTAACAAATACGACTCTTGTATTTCTTTTTTACGGAAGCACAACACATGTGATATACAAAGGTGATATCAAATGGAAGTTACAGGTTCGTGGCCGAATCCTCAATCTTCATCATTGCGTCCCCTACTTCAAGTTGTTGCTATTAGGGCTACATATGATAAATATCATCATGGAAGCGGTATCCGGTCACATGAAAGGAAAACACATCACCACTTATGTGTGTCGCCTTCCCATCTGCCACATCACCTATTCAGAACTCAGCACTGCCTATCTAAGGCCTGCATGAAGCTGCGTGTCAATAACCACATCGTCGACAAAGTCAGATTCAGTGTTTTTATATTTCCAATTTCCTATGAAAGGGGTGCATGGTCTGCCAAAAGTTTGTATACAATACAGATCTGTCAAGTGCGACTACCGCCCATTGATCAACAACTGACAAATCCAAAAGATTGCCGCCTTCGTCAATTCGTCAACCACCGTACTAGCAAATGCAATGAAAGTACATCTTTCAGGAGAAGATAGGCTCGGGATAATTACACCTGGGGACTACCAGCATGGGATGCCTTCACGTTCCTCAACCAGGTTATTTCTGATGTCAGCATCATCACTATCAGAGCTTTACGAGCCGCAGGAATTTCTCAACATGAAGCCGTACACGTGCATCAAATACTCAAAATACAGCTCTAGTGATCAAATAGAAGCGCGACTTGGGACTGCCCAATCGCATCCCATCTCATACAAGCATTCCAGGCATATTATCATCGCAATCAGAATGGCAAGAATGAGCCTATGAGATAAAGAGTCAGAATGACGCAATTTCATTCCAGTCAATGCTCGGAGTTTAAAGAAAATTTTAGTTTCCACTCAGCAGTCCAGAAACCAAGCAATTTAAAGTCAGGGCCTCTTGCAACTGAGTACAATGGAGTTTAACAAATTTTGAAATCCACTGGAGAGGCCAGACACCGATTTCTCTGGATACATGACCTTATTACACATTCCGGAGAGGATCGGTGGAGTTCACTCAGGATTTGATGAAATTTCAAAACCGTGAAAGTTATACGTACAACTAAAGTTCGTACTTGCAAAAAGAAGAATAAAGAAAAAGATGTACTTACCTTGCCACTGACAATTGGCACACTCGTGATGGAGCTGCTGACAGCGACGAAGAGGAGTCGGCTGATGCAGACGAAAGCACGGAGCCAGACGAGCAACAAAAATAGAAGAGGATCGATACCCCTTTTTATATGAATGAAGTTCGAACAGAAGAAGGATTCCTTCTTGTTCCATGACGGGAATGGATGGCTAAGCCCACAACACTCATACCCATAGACGAGCTAGCAACACGCTACTACGAAGACCATTGGCCGCGCGGTCCCGTTGCTGAAGGCCGACTGGAATTTTCCTGGTAATATATACCTTCGTCTTTTCAATTTTAATTTCTTCTGTCACCATCCAATGCTTACCCCGCAACAATATCACTGTTACGCGCTAAGCAGTGGACTTAATGTTGATGGTGGTTTTTAGTATAGGCCAAAAACTGTAAAAGTCTATCTACCTGACCCAGCATCAGAAGTAGTAGACCTTGATATGTCTATATTTCGCAAGGAATTTGAAGAATATATATCAAAATCTGATGAGTGCCTATGTCTCTCTTCATATTATTTTGAAACTCAAGCTCCTAGATGAATTGTTCACTAGTATAGAACCTAATGAGTATATAAGCTCCTAGTTGCATTACTCACTAATGCCGGAGCCTGCCGAGTATTTATTCTATGCTATGTTCCCCGGCTGAACTCTTGATATTGGTATGACATGACAATTAGTGTTCGCTCGCAGCTGAGTAGCATGAATTTCCGGAAGTACCAAGAGTAAGGTCTGCATGAAAGTACTCAATCAGAAGATGCGTTAACTGCTCTCTGAAGATAAAATTAAAGAATTTTGTGTTAACACACAAAATTTATCAAATTTGTTCAATTTTGTGATAGCTCATTAGATTCAAATTTTGGCCTAATTAAAAATTAGGTTTTTGCGCCCTGCGCAATATCCCGAACCCTATTGGTCGAGACCAAACCTAGGTAAGCTAGGAAACTAATCCGCCATGGACTAGTAGGAGCAAAGTCCTACCAAAAATCAGAAAACAAGGAGTAAAAGAGGAGCGGCGGCAAGAGGAGACGTGGTGCTGCTTGTCGGTCCCTTTTCCCATCGACCAATCAGATCGTTTTAAACCCGCCACACACACTTTTAAATAAAGTTGGAAATTGGTTGGTCGATGCGCCTAATTCCTTAAGGAAATAAACATAGGCTGCCCATGTCCGTCTCAAAACAATCACGGCCACATGATTTGGCCAGCCGATTCAACAAGCTTGGCATTCTCCCAGCAAGACCGAGCAAACTCCATGGTGTCCACTGACGGGCCCACTATCATCCCAGCCAATCAGAATCCTCTTAGCCTGCCAGTAGCATCCATGATCGTTGTCCAGAGTTAGGATGGTCGCGCTGTTGAAGGAGAAGCTCAAACGAGCTAAGACCGACCATAACGGTCTCAAAACTACCGCCAAGTTGGACGGCTTAGATCGTGTTTTGGACGATCAAAGAGGCGCCAACGTGTTCACCGACATCTCACCTTCATACCTAGCTGGTCGAACTACACACGACAATCCAGAGGTGCGTCAAAACGCTTTCCCAAAGTAGGGTGATCACGCATTTTTAAAAAACCCTAAATTGAATAAACGACGTTATGCAACTGCCGCAAATCAATCGCGTCCGTCCATCTTCGCCAGCTTAGTCGAACGACTTAGATCGGATTCTAGATGGCCAACATGGTGACGATGTGATCACCGGCCACCCCTCTTCTGATGAGCGATCGGCCAACCCACGGCTTGCTCATGTGGCCTCCGAACGATCAACCAAAAGAAGTTGGTCGCGCTGTTTGCATAATCCAACGACATCCATCAACTGCCACAAATCATCTCAGCCACTCAACTTGGCTAGACAATTTAATCGGTCTATATCTAACCTGGGCCGACTGATAGGATGTTAGAATGGCGACCACCCTCCACTCTCTCATAGGGACCGGCCGGCCAATCCCTGTGATGCGCGCGTAGATCCTACCAACTCCCTGAAAGAGGGCGGTCATGCTCCTTTTAAGACATTAAGCTCCGACTAACTTAGACGAGCTCTGGAACAACGATGCTTCAAAATATCGATTATTTTCAGCTGCTTGTTTAAAAGAGATGCTTTATGTGCATCAATTATAAACAATGTTCTATAAATATTGATTCCACAAATAATTTTGTTATTTGACCTAAAAGCACTATGTGCTGCTTTAAGCGGCAAGTCTCACGACTTACCCATTTACTCGAGATATCAAACATGTCACAAACTGGGGGATGCTCACTAGGGTATTGGTCTGGTGGTTTACAGCGTGTGGCGTGCAACGCGCCCATTACAAGAAAGTGTCAGGAAATGGCGGACGGTTAATAGCAGTAAGAGAGTAGTGGGTGTAATGCTGGTCAGTCTTCCCTCGTAAATGGAAACGTGACGGTCACCACTTTTATACAACTCCACTTATCCACAATTTAACTGTCTCCACTTTCTACGAGATCAGGGTGCGCTCAGTCATGACTTCTATAAATAGGTTTTCAAGTATTTTCGAGAACAACAGAGGTGATCAACACAAGTATTCAGAAAACACCAAGAACTGATAGATTACACTCTGCAAGCCAGTTCCACATTCTGATACAAGTCATAAAATAACAACACCTTCATAATTCAACATTCTGATCTCAAACACCTTATTCGCTTCCCTCCCTAAGATCAACCCTTCTCCTTCACTTTGTGACCGAATTGAATTGGAACAACCATTTCTTGGTTTAGGCCAGAGTCTTACAGATTGATCTCTCGAATCTAAAAGTACTCACGTGTAGTACATTTGTATAGGGTTTGAATTCGTTTCTCATCAACACACCCAAACTTACCAAAAACAGTAGAATCAGTTTTTACCCCAAAACAGGATTGCAAAAGAATTGGGGCGCACATATTGTGTTGGGTAATTTTTGAATATGTGTAACAATTTATTGTTTTGGGCTGAGTCTAACTCGCTTACACATTTCTCGGAATATGTGTGGGTAAGCTTTCTCTTCAACCAAGTTCATCTTATATTCTTGACGCAAGTCAAAAGATGATCATGTCAAAATTGCCGAGTAATATCTTACATGGTTTGTGTGATACAATCATTTGGTGTAGACTTGGAATGTTTCATTATGATTATTTCAATAACTTGAAAATTTCTTTGATGCTAATAGTGCGTGAAAACGGTTATTGTCATCCTCTAAGAAAGTTTCAATGATTGAAATAAATTTTTAGAACACTTAACCATTATTGGATATGACATTTTGTGTACTCTTGCACATATGTAATCCATGTCCGAGAACCATAGTATGCGTACCCGTACGCGTACCTGTTGGCTTGAGAAATCTGGGAACCTAAGTATGTGTACTCGTTCGCGTACTGGCGTGAGGTTCATGTTTGAGAATTTCTGCTGGGATTGGAAGTACGCGTACCCGTTTGCGTACTGGCGAAACCCAATCTTGGTCCGGGTATTTCAAGTATGCTTACCCGTTCGCATACTTGAAGGTTAAAGTTCTAAAATCGGTTAAGTTCATGAACTAAAATATTTATATAATTAAGGAATGCATTCTTTGCAAACCGTGGCTATAATGTTCATGAATTGATTCGAGTGAATCAAACCGATTTTGATTCAATTATATTCTTGTATACTTCTATAGGAATATAGCAATTGAACAACTCTTTAACTAGTTTCATTTGAGTCATTTGAACTAGTTATGGTTAAGATGAATGTGGTTAAATACCACGCGTATGATTCTTAATTACCTAACTTGATTTGTGATTAAAATTCTTAAGCATAACAGGTTAGAAGCAATAATCAAAGCCATTGGATGTTGGTTTTTATTGTTAAAGAAACTTTTTCATACACTTATGGTAACCATTTTTGGTGTAAATCCTTGTGGAAAAGGTTATTCTTCCTTCTAAGCATATCATTTCTTGTCTCTACAAGTTTGTATCATAGAAAAGATAATCACAATACTTGATCTTCATGATTAGATATTGTGTATTGTTACCATGAGATAGTTTTATTTTATTTTTTTTGTAACATGATCTCATGAAAGACTTTCAATGATTGGTTCTTAGCTCGTATATCCTTGTGGGATTTCTAAAATCCAATATATAAATCCTTCTCTCCGAAAATGACATTTTATGGGGGAGAGTTCTTAAATGAACTTGTGCTTAATTGCTATATATTTGAGGCGAGAAGCGGTTGTGGAACATGTAGGGGTTATCTTGTATCTTAATAAACTCCTTGATGAAGTCACTAAGTTTCGACTATGTGATATCATCTAAAGTAAAGTTGATATGTTTTCTTTTAGTCATGAAGTATTTCTATGAATATTTCATGAAGATCCCACTAGTTTTCGTACCTTTGCCAATTTATATTGACAAAAACGGGGAGAATTAATATGTAGTTCATACTACAAATATATATGGTTTACGGATCATTATGTAAGGGGGAGTGGTTTTCATTGTGAGATGAAGTATTGACTAAGAGGGAGTGATACATATCACCGTAGTATTATTGTCAAAGTTGTGATACAAATGAACTTTGATGTTGTGTAATAATACTATGATGGATCTTCAACAAGTACAGGATGAACACACGCATAGTTGAAGAACCAAGGAAATCAAGCATGTCGGATTTTGGAGCTGTAATGCTTTTAAAAAGTACAATCCATATGTAAAATGGTTTTGTCACTAAAATTGAAAAGGGAAGATTGTTAGAGCATTGATCGGTTGAACCCACTAGCGTTGGTATGTCAAGTTAGTTGTCAATTTTAGTTTCCAAAATACATTCTTGATTTAGTATACTAAAGATAGTTTTGGACTAGATTAATTCTAAGAAGTAGAATTGAAGCTTTCCTTGAAGGATGAAGTTTGAAGACCACAAGAAGACATCAACAAGGACTTCATCAACAAAGGTATGTGGTAATTTATTTCATTTGGATTCTTGTTCAATTCTACCTTTCTAATCAATCGAAACAAATGCTCACTATATGGAACAATTCCTATGACAGTTAATGTACATTTATGTATATATACTCGAGGTTATTTGAGCCACGACTTTTGTGGCAATAACCTTTATCCCTGGAAAGGTTTTCATGTTATAGTGAATGAGCTTACGAATTCAACGAGCCAAGAATCACTCAATTCCGAGTTATAACGATAAAGTTATGAGTGATTTATTAAAGTAAAAATTATAAGTGTTACTGTAATTGTTACAGTTCGTTAGTAGGAAACAATCCACGAACTGTTTGTAACGGTTCACGGAGTTGAGCTCAATTAGGCTAAGTCTTATGGGATAGATTGAAGGTGCTAGATTAGCAGTTAAGTGTTGTAATTCAAAAAAAAAGTGTGGCCTAAAAGTTAACACTAGTTCTCTCTCCTACCAGTTGCTAGCATGTGAACTAGCAGCTAGATAGTTTCGCTGAATGGTTCAATGTTTGGCGATTTACCTTTTGATCTGACGGCTGAGATTTAAAGCGTTGAACGGTTCATCGCTGGGTGGTCCCAGCTGACGTGGACTGCTAATCTAGTTGCTAGATTAACACTCCCATAAGACTTAGGTGGTTGTCCTAGCTGACGTGGATTGCCAATCTAGCTGCTATATTAGCACCCCATAAGACTTAGCCTTACATGACTAAAAGCCATTTTTGGTCATGTTTTTGATGTTTCCTTATCTAGGCAAGATAACTATTCCTCCAAACATATTTGATTACCATATTAAAGTGTTTGTGAATCCTTCCTAAGTTAAAATGTGATTTATTCACATAAATACAATATTTTCTAATTAATTATTTTGGCAAGAGTTGTAACTTAGGAAAGACTCCCAAAATTAGGAGAGTCTTGAAAAAGGAAAATAGCTTTGCGTAGCTATCAAGTAACCTTTCACTATAAATAAAGGGTTCGTGAGTGCTACACGTTTTTCATCCCCTTTTCGAAAATTGGTGTAAGCTTCATAAGGTTGTTTTCCATTTCTTCCGTTCTTCGTGAATAAGACTGAGATAAAAGTCTTTGTATTGGGGATCACAAAGCTGAGTTGGATTTAATCTTCGTGATTAATAGTACAACTTGTAATCTAGGTTTTTCACCTCTTGTCTATTCTAAGGTTTTCTCTTCTGATATAAAACCATACAAGAGTTGTTGATCATAAACCCTAGGTTTTGATAGATTTTAGTTTCCGATCGTATACTAACATTTGTTAGTCGAAATCGGAAGCTAGAAAGAAAACTTCGATTAAGGTATCTCGTAAAAATCCTTAAGAAGTTTTAAACAAGATATCTCTAGATTTATTCTAGTTGTTCTTGTTGTAGAATTATTAGGATTTTCTTAACTTGGAAATTGATCATTGGAATCTCCCAAGTTCACTTACGAAAATCAGGTTCACGAACTCCTTGTGTGTACGCATACTGATTGTAAGTTAAAACCCTAATCTACAAGTTTTGTTCCGGTATATCTACTTTTATCTGGTACATAGTTGTTCGAAACAAACACAAGATTTCCAAAACCTTGATTTACATCTAAAGGGAAATCGATTCGGTGTTTTGTGAAAACAAAAATTGAAAAATATCAATCGTGTTGTTGTATCTTTTGAAGAGAACTTTGTTCTGCCATAAGATTTTCGGGAATAACTTCTAAAGAGAATTTGTGTTCTACTAGAAGTTATACGGGAAGAATTCCTAAAGAGAATCGGTTCTGTTAGGAGTTTTATTAGTGCTGAAGCAGGTATTACATCTAGTCCGAATAGGTAGTAGGAAATTGGTGTAACAACTTATAATCAGTGTATGTTTATTCTGGACTAGGTCCCAGGGTTTTTCTGCATTTGCAGTTTCCTCGTTAACAAAATTTTTGGTGTCTGTGTTATTTCTTTTCTGCATTATATTGTTTATCTTTATAATTGAGATATCACAGGTTGTGCGTTAATTAATCATTATTGATAAATCCGACCATGTTTGTTGGATAGAATTTTGGTTGATCTTGGATATTGGTCTTTGGTACTGCCCAAGTATTTCTCACATCAATCAGGCTCATAGATTTCTATCTGTTTGATTTGCTGATTGATTTGAGAAAAAGAGATAAACTCTTTAGTATTATTCTTTGATTGAGTTTTCACTCTCGGAATATTATTGGAGTAAGTCCTCTAAGATTTCCAAACAAATTGTTGGGTGTGGTTGTTGTACCCCCGCATTTTCACAATCCACTATGCTTGATTTCCTTGGTTCTTCAACACACGTCTTGAATTCTTCGTACTTCAAGTTCTTCTAATATTCTGCATGCGTTCGTTCAACACTTTGTTGTTGAACATCCGCACGAATAACAACTTAGGAGAATACTCGTTAGAGCTTTTATATAATAAGGTAAACACACTCTACTCATTAGTCGTTATACAGAAACATAGTATTGTTACCTTCCTCAAAATTCAATTGCACCACAATTTTGAAGCAATACTACGGTGTTATGTTCTCCCCCATTATTCAATCTACATACTACTTCTGCAAAATAGGTAAGACCTATTGTAGATGGTGGATTTTCGACAAAGGATAAAATCGTAAACCCATAATTATACGAACTCCTGATCCAGCAATCAGATGTGAGTATTGAGACACGAGTCTCTCACCGAATCCTCTGACTGAGAATACTGTCTCTCAGAGTACATGCAAATATGTTGTCTCTCGGCTGGACAACGACATATCTCATGAATACTGAACACTTCAATAATTATTTCTATATAGAATCACGAGATTGAGAGCTCCTAGACAGCTTACTCTGCTAGTATAGAGCGATAACGTCTTCAGGATACAAACAACAAGTTTCCCTGACTATATAAAGGATATGAAGCTCCAGCAAGCTCATGTCAGAATAATTAATATTCCTAGACAATTTGCTCTGCCAGTATAAAGCCATATGTTAATTATTCCTAAATTCTTGGATTCATCCACTGAATTTCCGAAAATATTCAAATATTTTCGCAATATTTCGTTACTTCAATCTATGGTTCTTTCCAGCAGAATTCCATGGGTTAGTAATAAATATTCAACGCACGGGCGTCTGAGCTACCTCCGAGTAAGCCCCAGCTCAAAAGGTGCAAGTGTACTCAACGATGATACACTAACAATCACCGCACGAACGAGTATTTCAAAATATGATGAAACGATGAACCTATGCAAAATAGGAAGGAAAATAATAAATAATTAAAATATTGACCAAGGCGCCAGGGGATTGGGCTCACCGACCGGCCGGGCGTGCCGTGGCCAATCCCACGTCAGTTTTATATTTTATCATATTTTTTGTTATTTTCCTTGATCTTATGAAAATCCTTTCATTTGAACAAACATCCTTCGTTTGAGGAAACTCCTCGGTTTCATGGCGCTTCCTTCGCACGAAGGAAATAATACAAAATTGGAAAAAATATTGTGGGGTCGTGATTGTTGGCCATCCGGCCATGCCTTGATCCCGGCCGGCCCCACACCTCATGGTTCCTCATTATTTTATTATTATTATTTCCCTAATCTCATGAAAACTCCTTCATCTCATGGTATTTTCATAAATACATGAAAAATAATATAAAATTAGGGAAACCTGTGGGACCGGGCCCCAGCCGACCAGCCATGTCGTAACCGGTCCCACACGCTCCTTTATTTTATTATTATTATTTTAAGGTTTCCTTCATCCCATGAAACACATTGATTTCATGGTATTTATCTCAAATTAGGAAAATTCCTTCAAATCATGGAAAAATACACGGAAAATAAATAAAAATTAGGGAAACTCGTGGGACCGGGCCCAAGCCGGCCGGTCATGTCCTAGTCGGTCCCACACACCCTTATTTTTATTATTTTAATATTATTTGCTTCCTTGATCCCATGTAACTCCTTCACTTCAAGGAAACTCCTTAATTTCAACAAATTCTTTTATTTCATGATATTTTCATAAAATGATGAAAAATAATATAAAATTAGGAAAAGACACCATGGGACCATGGTCACTGGCCGTACGGCCATGCCTTGGCTTCAGCAGTCCCACGCTTCATCATTCCTTCATTTTATAATTATTTTCCTTCATCTCATGAAGTTTCCTCAGTTTCAGCAAAACCCTGACTTTATTGTATTTTCTCAAATGGTTGCTCAAACGCACGCCAGAAAATATCAAAATTCACAGGACTGGGACACGGATGTGTTGACAACGTGAGCATGTTAACTTGACCGACAAAGGTTGGCTCTTTGGTTCGCAATGAGCCGGTCCCACGTATTTTCATGGTTTGACCTAATTTGCGCAATTGCACGTATTAGGTCTAAGACTCTTCCAAATAATTTTGGAATTTCATGAAGTGATCGTCATTCGATCCCGCGACCATCTAGGGTTGGTTTCATGACCCCTTGGTCAGTCTCTCACCTTTCCATAATTAATTAGGGTTTATCACCTAAGGCTCAGACGAGCATTTTTCGAATAAATGATTAAACCAGCATTTAATCATCCTTTCATCAACAAATCACCAACTTTTCAAGATACCTTGGTGTTTACTCACATGAGTATATGTGCGCTACATGGTCGATCAATGGTCTCATGCAGCCGATCCCTCTTTCATTCCATGGTTGATTTTGAAATAAACCATCAATTGGTCATCAATTGATCAAATTAGGGTTTCTGAGTCCAAGGATCATAATTCCAGATTCGAACACTAATAACTTCACGACGATCTCATGATCAGTATTCTTATTAATTATGCTCCGTTCAACTACCAGTATTCTAATTAATGTTTTATTTCGGTCACGCTGCCAATAATTCATCAGACGAGCAACACTTACTCAGATGAGCAATATTTGCTCAAACCAAGGAATATTGGTTCAACTATAAATATTCAAAAATTCATCGAATGAGCAATACTTGCTCACCTCAACGTGAGAATTACACCTCTGTCTTAACGGACACGTTCAATTCATGAGTTTCAGAACATTTTGCAGAATCATGTTCAACTCAGCAAATACATGGACTCATCGTCTCATGAAGTCAGCAACTGACTAAATACACGTCTGCCCTGCAGACTCCACGTTCACGAGACATCAATCGTGTCACTTGGGGGGATATCAACTAGGGTTTTGGTCTGGCGGTCTACGACACATGTATTCATACACACGATGGAATGTGATCAAGTCGTGCAATCAGTTGAAGGAGTTAACAAAGTAGTGGATGGAAAATCGACCAAGTCTCCGCACGATGAGCAACTGGTTTCAAACACGATTTCCACTTCCCCACTCTTTGATTCCATCAACTGTCACACTTCATGGGATCATGGTGTCTACAATTCCAGCAATATAAATAAGTCTCTGAATCATGATTGAAGACAAAACAAGAATCTAGACAACACGAGATTAACAACTCAACATCCGAGTAATCACTCTCAACAGAGATTCAATCATTCAGAACTTATATTATTCAGAATACATAACACACCTACAATATTTGATTACCATTGTTTCACACATTTCTCAGCTTCCCTCATACAGATCGACCCATCCTCTCTTGTGACCGAATTTGCTCTGGAACGACCATTGTCTTGGTTTAAGTCGGAGTACTACAGACTGATTTCTCGAATTCAAAGCACTCCCTTCTTGCAGTGCATCTGTGTGAGGTTGAACATTTCGCTCGGTTCAAGGAGTCTTCTCCGTATGGTCGTCTCCTTAATTCCATAAAAACCAGAAAATCGTTTTGCCCCATCTACAGATTGGCGACCAAAGTGGGAGATCATTCTCTCGGTTGCAATCTCACAACTCCACAAGATGGACGGTCTTAGGTCTGGGTTAGTCACAGGTTCCAACGCAAACGGCGCTAGCACTAGCGACAACAACAACAACAACAACGAGGATATCTCGGGAACGATTCCGGCCTCTAACACTGACGGTGGTGATGTTACTCCTCCTCAACGCGGAGGGTCATCCTTTGTTCGGCCGACACCCTGAGGAAGTCAGAGGAAATCCACCACCTATCATTGCTGATCTCATCAAAGTGCAAGAGACCCTTGCACAAAATCAAACCGATATGGATACTACACATAAAGAGCTATTCAATTATCTCAAGACTCTCACTGACAAGATGTCAGAGAAGATTCAAGGAAAAGAAAAAGAAAAGGAAACATCCTCATATGCTGATCCTGAAGTAGTTCCAATTCATACAGTGGATGACATAGAAGTCCGCAAAGCTGCAGACGATCCATCAACGAAGGAATCATCAAGTTTCATTACTCTGGAATATTTGTAACTCCTCTTGGAGAACCATGGAAAAGAAAAGACATCACATATCCATCGTCACCAGCCTCCATACCCTGCTGCTATGCAAAGGATTCCTCTTCCAAAAGGTTATACCTCTCCGACCTTCACTTTGTATGACGGAACATGCAATGCTCGGGAGCATGTTTCTCGGTTCCTGGAAGCCTTGGGTGAACATGAGCATAACCATGTTGTTCGTCTCAAAGAATTTTCAAAATCCTTGAAAGGCAGGGCATACACCTGGTACAACAACATCGCACTAGGAACTATCAACAATTGCAGAGAAATGATTAACGCCTTCTACAGAAAGTACTTCTTTGTCGGAGCAAGTTACTCTATACGATCTTGGAAGAATGTTCAGAGGAGCAATGAACATCCCAATGTCTACGTGAAAAGATTCAGAGTCCAGGCCCTAGACTGTCATGATCCAAACGTCACGGAGCAACAACTGGTAGACTTGTGTATCAACGACATGATCCCGGTCTACAGAGCTTTATTCGAAAATCTTCGTTTCCATACCTTCTCAGAGCTTCATGAAGCGGCGAAGAGATCGTCAACTACTGCACCCGCTTTACTGGAAAGAACAAAAGCTACAAAGGCTGAAGATCCGCGAGACACTCAAGGTAGCAGGCATTTGATTAACAAGCAATACAACCTCCAAGCTTCCACAAATTTTGTTGCATAAGGGAGCAAATGGAAAGACGAGTCGTAACGCAAGCATGCTTCCCCAGCTCTTCCGGAAGCACAAAGAAAAGATAACCAATCTTGAAATGCACGAACCTCAACCCTACATCAAACGGGGAAATGATCATACAGATTCTAAGCTCCCTCTTTTCATTAAACAAGTGATCAGGTTACTGGAAGTTTGGATTCAGGTTGGTGCAAGCAAACCGACATTCATCAGGAGGCATCTGACTGAATAAGAAATGAAGAATCCCAGGTATTGTTGTCTTTATAAGTTCACCTATCATCTAACAGGTGGCTGCAACATTTTGAAGAGACGGTTGATCCACAATAGCTTCAACTGGGGACTGAAGGAGTACACAAGAATCCTCTCCCAATCATAACCTTTACACTTTCTGAACAACCTATCAAAGAGGCAGTTCAATCCTTCGTCGAACGTGGATTTCTCTATATGTCGAAGGCACAAAGGAGAGACATGTTCACAGCACTGAACTACATCGTGTCAAGAAGTCCACTCCGGAAATACTTCTTGAGACTCCAGCCACAGACCAATAGATGTACAACTGGGGACTGCGTACCATGGTCAATCTCAGAAGAAACGAATTTGGAAGAACGTTGATCGATGCTGGTACCGCCATCAACAATATTCCACTGAAAACCATCGGATCCACAGGTATCACTCGACAAGGAGCTACTCATGCTCCCATCTCAGAGACCTTGAAGGAACGCTCGGAAATACTTGGCTACATCACTCTCAAAGTGAACATAAGTTCAACCTGGACAGAATCCAAGTTTCACATAGTCAGGAAAATCTAGGATATAACATGTCCTTCAGACGAGCATGGATCCACGCTAAAAAGATGGGTACTTACAAAGCGCCTTTGGTTACACATCTCTCCAAAGAAGAAAGTTCTGATCCAGAAGATTTGGCGGACGTTCCATCATCAGAGCACTTGGAGGAATTTCGAACTTTGGCGAGGTTGAAACAAGAACCCGCAAAAGGTGCATAGACATTCATCCAAAGGTCCTGCACTCAGGAAAGTCTCATTCCTCCCATGTCTATGTCATTTATTTCCTCACATGCTATTCTAGCATGGGGACTCAATTCTGCTAGCATCTCTGCTATTTCAAGACGCTATAAGTGGGTAATATCACTTCAACAATATTTTACCAAGTGGTTGAATCTGACATTTCTCCGAACCGAGCATCTCACTAAGACATACATTACTGAGATGGTGTTCAATCACGGAAAAAAAAAAACAATTTGGGCATTTCTCCATAGCCTTGTACAAGTGTCCTTGCGTACCACAAAATCAGAACGCTTTGATGTCCGCACAAGTGTTGAACCCCACTATCGCAACGAAAGGAATGCTGAATCAACAGAGGATACTCGAGAACGAGACGATCAAACCTACGACATCGGACGCTTAAAGGGTGTGAAGCCTCAACACTCGAGCATCTAAGAAAATCCTTACAACAGCTGTCAATCACCTATTTCTCCAAGGCCAACTGAAAGTCAAAAACCTCTCATCTCTGAATGCTATATTCTTCAGAAGCCTTCAAACTGTACTCCCAATCAAAGAGTACACCTTCGATAATAGCTCCTCTATCTTCAGCACAATATCTCTACGGTGACACACTAATTCAGCACCGACACGATCAAAGTTCAATCGATAGAACTTCATTATCCCGTGATAATACTTCTAGAGCAGATGCAACGTTGGCACAAACTCCTTCAACACGCTGGGGACTTGATCTTATTGAATAAAGCACGCTGCTGCTATTTGGTGCAACAACATCAATTCCCTGACAAAGCCACTCCGCGGCTCACTGGATGGAGGAGCAACACTATGTTGATAATCATGGTTCTAGCCTTCTCGGTCTCTGGAGCAACTCCAACCATGGTATCGGCATCAACAAGGATATTTGGAGGAACTATGTCCATGGTCTCAGCATCAACAAGAATTTCTGGAGAAAATTCAATCAAGATCTCAGCATTAACAACGGTTTCAAGAGCAACATCCTCATGACAAAGCTCCATCAACTGTCCATTCTCTACAACCTAAGTTTGGAAGTGTTACTCGATGGATCATACTTCTCCAAGCACTAACGACTCATATCGAGACGTGTGGACATGAAAACATGTTAGCATCAAAGTCTTCCCAAAGCTTGCACGACGGACAGGCACAAGCCAAAGTCTTCTACAAGATGTTCTCATCACCTCTACAAATGAGATACAACATGCTTCATTGGTTTACAAAAACGTATCAATGGGTGAGGAATGGGACAATTCTTCCTCAACAAAAGATGTTCGTTTATGTCTCTGCTACAGCATACCAAAAGGGCGCATCAATCGGACATACAAGCCAAAAGATATGGCCTTTACCGTCAGGTCTACGAAATCTGAAAAATTTGTACGGGATTACAAATCATAAATGTGCACGCTTCGTTGGCTGACCTTTACAACTCCGAATTGAGTGATTATTTTCTCATGTGATAACTCAGTCTCTTAGCTTGAAAATTTGGGGTCAAGCATCAGATTCCGACGTTGTATGAGGTTCCTACAGCTTCCTGAGCATACAACATGCAAGCAGCAATTCTTAGACGGGATTCATAACTTCCACAGTCGATCGATGTCCACCAGGTCTTTTCGCTAAGTCCTTCATCAAGGTACCTCCAACTTCGACCACCTGGGTCTTTACATCAATTTTTCAACTCGGATCCTCTATCTAGGTCCTGCCAGAAGAAGGGAAAACGAAAGAGAGATATTCAACAAAATACTGGGGACTGACGGTTCACTGATCATGACGATCAATTTCACAGTCCTGGTTTCGGGCTCTCCGGTGCTAATCATTCATCATAAAAGTAATGCTACCACCGGGATATGAAACCAAGGTCATTACATCATCCCCTCTCGAGAGCAACCTCAGCTATGGTTCCGTGACTAGGGTTTCAGAAGTGATGTTTCTACGACTGATAGAAGCAAGATGGCACACTGCAAGCACCATGCTCATGTATCAATCAAGGGGTCCTGATCTCAAACGAATCAATGACATTAAGATCCTTCACCAACCGTTCAAGATACAAGCGAATGGTCTAAAGACACAACATGAGTGTTTTATAGCAAGCTCCTCTGAGATGATTTTACACTGTCATGTACAAACCGACGAGCTGGGAGCAATTGGTGAATAATATAGGGATGGTTCATATACTATTCTCTTCGTATGAATGTCCTCTACAACATATCCAAAATTCAAAGACATTGAAGAAACGAGCAAGGAGACGTGGCCGAAACATTGGACAACATACAATCTGAAAATTTTCTGAAGGTCTCCTGGAAGTTTACTGTTTCGTCGATTTCGGATCCTAAACATGCTCGAAACTCAAAAAGCTTCTTTTCTAAAGTTTGGAAATTTCCTGGGCATGAGGATACATGGGTAGACCGCGAAAATCCAACATCAGACGAAGATTCTACAACAATTTCAATGAAGACCTAACTTCTGAATTTTTCTGATGATGAATTATGACGAAATTCTTCATTCATCCACATCTGAATCAGGAGCTACACCATCAACGCAAATCCTGACTTCATCGTCAGCCGATAGTCTCATTTGCTGAAGTTGGCGGTGCTTATGCTGATAAGGGACGACTCGCAGATGATCGAGAGACATACAAAGTACCAGCTTTCCAGCGTCTCTGAAAGGTTGATTCATCCCAGGATGAACATCTGCAAAAGTCTTCATGTTTGACTTGATATTTTTGGAGCATTCGCCGGAAGATCCAGAAGGGTGGTTGTAACCAGAAGTCACCACTATCTAAGGCGAACTACATGGAGTCATGGATATACCAACAACAAGCACACGCCGAAACGGTAACAATCCAACTCTTGCCTATTTACAATTTCACTAGCTGTAGTAATTATAACGTCAAAATTTCGAAAATTTGCTTGTTCCTTCAAATCTGCAAAGTCAAGCAAAATTCATTATTCAAAATCATGACTTGATTTTCATCAAACCGTGAACAACCCACATAAATTTTAACATCCACTGGTTTTTCAAAAATTGGACAGACGTCCATTTTACAATTGTGAAAACTCACATACAGACATTATTTCATCATATACAATTGTCTACTTTCAACAGTTGTTCAAAATAAAAACATGATTTTACAAAATATATAAATATTTAACGTGAAACTCACGTAAATTTGAAAATATATCTATATATTTTGCTCCCTCGCGCGAGCGTCTGTCTTTGAAGTGAGAGTATATTTTCAAAAATTTGTGAACGCTTACATATCAAAAATAAAATTTTCCGTGAACGCTCACATATCACAGACGCACGTCTTTTCAAAAAAAAAAAAAAAACTTTTCTCTCGTACGAGCATTCACCTTTGGAATTATTCCATTTTTGTGAAATCTCGCAAAGATAAAATTTTGGTTTTCGTGATAGCTCATAGACAAAATTTTATATCATTAGACTCAGGTCTATTTTGTTTGTTCCTTAAACTAACGAACAAACGAGCGTCTATTCCTAAAACAAGGATTTCCTAATTGGGCCCGACCCGCGAATCCTAAACGACCAAGGTCCTGTCATCTAAATCAGCGGTTCAACACCAATCTATGCTCATTAGACGATGCTTTATCATGCCACTGGGATCTTCATTCAAGTCATGGTTTGCTCGTACTATCAAAATCAGGTAACGTCTTAACTTACGACTAAGTTCAATTACTTATATTGTTTATGACTGGAAAATCACCATTCAATGCTGACCGAGGAACACGACTTTCCTCACTAAGCAGGGGACTTAATGTAGATGGTGGATTTTCGACAAAGGATAAAATCGTAAACCCATAATTATACGAACTCCTGATCCAGCAATCAGATGTGAGTATTGAGACACGAGTCTCTCACCGAATCCTCTGACTGAGAATACTGTCTCTCAGAGTACATGCAGATATGTTGTCTCTCGGCTGGACAACGACATATCTCATGAATACTGAACACTTCAGTAATTATTTCTATATAGAATCACGAGATTGACAGCTCCTAGACAGCTTACTCTGCTAGTATAGAGCGATAACGTCTTCAGGATACAAACAACAAGTTTCCCTGACTATATAAAGGATATGAAGCTCCAGCAAGCTCATGTCAGAATAATTAATGTTCCTAGACAGTTTGATCTGCCAGTATAGAGCCATATGTTAATTATTCCTAAATTCTTGGATTCATCCACTGAATTTCCGAAAATATTCAAATATTTTCGCAATATTTCGTTACTTCAATATATGGTTCTTCCCAGCAGAATTCCATGGGTTAGTAATAAATATTCAACGCACGGGCGTCTGAGCTACCTCCGAGTAAGCCCCGGCTCAAAAGGTGCAAGTGTACTCAACGATGATGCACTAACAATCACCGCACGAACGAGTATTTCAAAATACGACGAAACGATGAACCTATGAAAATAGGAAGGAAAATAATAAATAATTAAAATGTTAACCAAGGCGCCAGGGGAATGGGCTCACCGACAGGCCGGCCGTGTCGTGGCCAATCCCACGCCAGTTTTATATTTTATCATATTTTTTGTTATTTTCCTTGATCTTATGAAAATCCTTTCATTTGAACAAACATCCTTCGTTTGAGGAAACTCCTCGGTTTCATGGTGCTTCCTTCGCACCAAGGAAATAATATAAAATTGGGAAAAATATTGTGGGGCCGTGATTGTTGGCCAACCGGCCATGCCTTGATCCCGGCCGGCCCCACACCTCATAGTTCCTCATTATTTTATTATTATTTCCCTAATCTCATGAAAACTCCTTCATCTCATGGTATTTTCATAAATACATGAAAAATAATATAAAATTAGGGAAACCCGTGGGATCGGGGCCCAGCCAGCCGACCATGCCCTAGCCGGTCCCACACGCCCCTTTATTTTATTATTATTATTTTAAGGTTTTCTTCTGTAGATGGGGAAAAACGATTTGCTGGTTTTTACGGAATTGAGGAGACGACCGTACGGAGGAGACTCCTCGAACCGAGCGAAATGTTAAACCTCACACAGATGCACCGCTGTAAAGGGGGTGCTTTAGATTCGAGAGACCAATCTGTAGTACTCCAGCCTAAATCAAGACAATGACCGTTCCAGAGTAAATTCGGTCACAAGAGAGGATGGGTTGATCTATAGGATGGAAGCTAGGAAATGTGTGGAATCAATGGTAATCAAAGATTGTGTGTGTGTGAATTCTGAATATGATAAGCTCTGAATGATTGAAATTGCTCAATTGAGAGTAGTTGCTCAATTGATGAGTTGATGATCTCGTATTGTCGATGAGACGTGAGATTGATGATACTGTTGATGCTGATGATTCAATCATGATTCAGAGACTTATTTATATTGCTGGAATTTTAGACCCCATGACCCCATGAAGTGTGACATTTGATGGAATCAAGGAGTGGGGAAGTGGAGATCGTGTTTGAAACCAGTTGCTCAACGTGTGGAGACTTGGTCGATTTTCCACCCAATACCACGTGAATTCCTTCAACTGATTGCACGACTTGCTCACATTCCATCGAGTGTTTGAACACACGTGCCGTAGACCGCCAGACTAAAACCCTAACTGATATCCCCCCAAGTGACACGATTGACGTCTCGTGGTTTGTTAGTCAATTGATGACTTCGTGGTTTGATGGGACGATGAGTCCATGTAGTTTCTGAGTGTCGAACATGATGTTCTGAAACTCATGAATTGAACATGTCATGAGACAGAGGTATAATTCTTACGATGAAGTGAGCAAGTATTGCTCATTCGATGGATCGTTGAATATTGATTGTTGAACCAATATTCCTTGGTTTGAGAAAATATTTATCATCTGAGAAAGTGTTGCTCATGTGATGAATTTTTGAGTATTTGATCGTCTGAGCAAGTACTGGTTGGAATCTGGAATATTAATTAAAGTACTGGTTGTTGAACCGAGCATAATTAATAAGATTAATGACCATGAGGTCGTCGTAAAATTATTAAGGTTGGAATCTGGAATGATGATCCTTGGATTCAGAAACCCTAATTTGATCAATTGATGATCAATTCATGGTTCATCAGAAGTTTAACCATATGACGAAGGAGGGAGCGACTATATGGGACCGTGTATCAACCATGTAGTTTCCATATGCTCACATGAGCAAATACTAAGAACTCCTGAAGAGTTGACGATTTGTTGGTGGAAGAATGATTAAATGCGGCTTAATCATTTATTCAAAAATGCTCGTCTGAGCCTGGTGAGAAAACCTAATTAATTATGACGAGGCGAGGGACCGACCATGGAGTCATGAAACCGGCCCTGGGTTGTCACGTGACCGCCTGACGATCACTTCATGAAAATCCAAAGTGTTTGGAAGAGTTTTGGACCTAATACGAGCAATTGTGCAAATTAGGTCAAAACTGTAAAAATTGATGGGACCAGCTTCCGTGAGCCAAAGATCCAATCTTGGTCGGTCAAGATAGAGTGCTCGTGTCCCCAAGGCGTCCGCATCTCAGTCCTGAGAATTTTGATATTTTCTGGCGTGCAATTGAGCATCCATTCGAGAAAATACGCCAAAATTAGGGTTTCGACGAAACTGAGGAAAACACCATGAGATGATGAAAAATAATTATAAAATAAGGAATGAGGAGGCGTGGGACCGCCGTGGTCAAGTCATGGTCAGCCGGTTGTGACCACGGTCCCGTGTTGCCTTTTCCTTAAATTTATAATATTTTCATGATTTTATGAAAAATTCATGAATTTTGAGAAATTTGATGAATTTAGGGAGTTTCCATGAATTGAAGGAGTTTTCATGAGTTCATGGAAGCAAAATATTAAAATAATAAAAACACGGGTGTGTGGGACCATGGAGGCATGGCCGGCCGGCTATGGACCGGTCCCACGAGTTTTTCATAATTTTTTAATATTTTTTAGGTATTTTTGATGATTTGAGGGAATTTTTCCTAATTTGAGAGAAATACCATAAAATCAAGGAATTTGATGAATTCAAGGAAAAATAGGATAAATAATAATAAAATAATAAAGCAAAGGGCTTGTGGGACCGGCTAGAGCATGGTCGGCCGGCTAGTGGCCCAGTCCCACAAGTTTTCATAATTTTATTTTATTTTATTATTATATGATGATTTGTGCAAAAAATACCATGAAATCAAGGAGTTTTTCATGAAATTAGAGAAATAATAATAATAATAATAAAATAATAAGAAACCGTGAGGTGTGGGGCCGGCTGGGACCAAGGCATGGTCGGTTGGCCAATGGTCATGCCCCACACTCCTTTCCTTAATTTTATATTATTTTTTATGGATTTATGGAAGTACCATGAAACCGAGGAGTTTCCTCGAGACGAAGGAAATTTGATCAGATGAGAGAATTTTCATCAAATCACGGAAAATAATAAAAATGTATTAAAAATATAAAACTGGCGTGGAACTGACCACGACACGGTCACTAGGTCGTGTGTCCATGTTCCCAGCACCTTGGTCATTATTTTTAATTATTTATTATTTTCTTCCCTATTTTGCATAGGTTCATCGTTTCGTTGTATTTTGAAATACTCGTTCGTACGGTGACTATTAGTGCATCGTCATTGATTACACTTTCACCATTTGAATCGGGGCTTACTTAGAGGTAGCTCAGACGCACGGTTGTTGATTATTTATTACTAATTGTGGAATTCAGTGGAGAATAATTCACAAAACTGAGTAATAAGATGTTTATTATTAATTCATAGGATTAGCTGAGGATTCGACTACGAATTTAGAATAATAAAGTGAGCATTACCATTCCATGGGATCGTAGATTCGACCATAGAATCGGAATAATTAAGTTTTATCTATTACCATTTATGAGACCAGTTGTGAATTCGATCATAAAATCGGAGTAATGAGATAATATAGTTATTGTTATTCTATGAGATCAAGCCGTGGATTCGATCATAGAATCAGAACAATTGTTATTGCCATTCCATGGGACCAGTCGTGGATTCGACCATGGAATAGGAGCAATTGTTATTGCCATTCCATGGGACCAGTCATGGATTCGACCATGGAATATGAGCAATTGTTATTGCCATTCCATGGGACCAGTCGTGGATTCGACCATGGAATAGGAGCAATTGTTATTGCCATTCCATGGGACCAGTCGTGGATTCGACCATGGAATAGGAGCAATTGTAATTAGGAATAATTAACTTTGTGGCTTTATACTAGCAGAGCAAGCTGTCTAGGAGCATTAATTATCCCGATATGAGCTTGTCGGTAAGTCATATCCTTTATATAGTCAGGGTAAACTCGTTGTTTTTTCCTGAGACGTTATCGCTCTATACTAACAGAGCAAGCTGTCTAGGAACTGTCCATCTCGTGATACTATATAGAAATAATTGCTGAAAGTATTCAGTGTTCATGAGATATGCCGTTGTCCAGTCGTGAGACTACATATCTACATGTACTCTGGGAGAAAGTACTCTCCGTTCAGAATTCGATGAGAGACCCGTGTCTCAATACTCACGTCTGATTTCTGGATCAGAGCTTCATATAATTATGAGTTCACGATTTTAGCCCTTGTCGAAAAATCCACCATCTACATTAAGTCCCCTGCTTACTGAGGAAAGCTGTGTTCCTCAGTCAGCATTAAATGGTGATTTTCCGGCCATAAATAACAATACCAGTAATTGAACTTAGTCGTAAGTTGAGACGTTACCGGATTTAGAGAGCATGAGAAAACCACGACTTGATGAAGGCTTCAATGTCATGATTGGAGTGTCGTTTGATGAGCATAAATTGGTGTTGAACCGCTGGTTTGGACGACGAGTCCGTGGTTGGTCAGGATTCGCGGGACGGTCCCATGAAAACAAATCCTTGTTTTATGAATGGACGCTCGTTCGTTCGTTAGTTTAAGGAACAAACAAAATAGACCTGAGTCTAATGATATAAAATTCGTCTATGAGCTTTCACGAAAACCGGAATTTTATATTTTAAATATGTGAGATTTCACAAAGTGGAATAAACTCTCGTTTCAAAGGTGGATGCTCGTACGAGAGAAAAGTTTTTTTTTTGATAGACGTACATCTGTTAGTAATATAATTTTGTTTATGAGCCTTCATGAAATTTTTTATCTTCGAGCTTTCGGAAATCTTTGAAAATATACTCTCGCTTCAAAGACAGATGCTCGCGCGAGGGAACAAAAATATATAGATATATTTTTCAAATTTACGTGAGTTTCACGTTAAAATATATTTTGTAAAATCAATGTTTTGATTTTGAAAAATTGTTGAAAGTTGACAACCATACATGGTGAAAGAATGTCTATATGTGAGTTTTCACAATCGTAGAATGGACGTCTGTCCAGATTTTGAGAAACCAGTGAATGTTCACATTGTAAAATTTACGTGGGTTGTTCACGGTTTTATGAAAATCATGTCAGAATTTTGCTCGTCTTAGCAGGTTTGAAGGAACGAGCAAGATTTTAAGTATTAACTCATGTACTGTTAGTGGAATCGTAAACAGGTAAGAGTTGAAAGTTACCATTTTTGCAGACGCTGATGTGAGCATCTTTATTCCATGATTCGTTGTTTTGCTGAATCCTGCGCTTTGTATAAATGATGCGCTGAATGTTATGCATCTGTTACAGCCCCTTTGCAAGAATGACTGACTCCCATGATGACACTTTCAAAGACGATGTTTCCAGGGATGACATCTCCGCGGGTGTAACTTCAAGAAATGGTACTTCTGGGACCTCTGAGTGATGGTGAGAGATCCTTCATACTGAGTTGTACTCCTGGTTATTTCATCAACTATACCACAGGATGATCATGTAGTGAGGTTTCAGATCAATGTAGACTCCTCGGAAATGGAAGAAAGTCTTCGGGGCGGAGCACCCAGAAGTAAGGACTACAGGATGTTAGCAAATGACGTGCAGTCCCCAGCCGTTTCTTTGGTGAGTTGTTAGCGCTCCTTGTGTCATGACTTTTTCCTACCCGTGCAATTAGGATCACGAGACCAAGGTTTTGTTATTTCTTTTCAGACTTTTTCTCCATCGATTGACGGTCTTCAACTTTTTCCCAGGCGAACAATTCAGGAATCCAGTACTGATGAAGAAGTCGATGTAAATATCTCTTTCGTGCAGGTGATCGCGGCATCTCCTTGAATGAAATAATAATAATTTTTGTTGATGAATCCAGGAAGAAATCATTGTAGATAAGAATCATGTTGATGAAGCGCACTCTTCTTTGGGAGATGGGAATATGGAGAATTCCCGAAATCCCGAACCGAATGGAGATAGCGGTGTTGTCAACGGAGATTCTGGCATCGTCGAGCCTTCAAATGATTTAGAGACTCCCTTAGTAAGTATATCTCATGTAATTTCTTCAAAGAAGTATGATATCGCTGATTCGTGAATGAATGAATGAAAATCCATGTGAATTTATGGATAACTTTGCCGAAATACGTCACCGGAAAATTTCAGACTTGAGATTTTACTAGAAACGTTGTAGAATCTTCGTCGGAAGTAGGATTTTCGCGGTTTGCATATGTATCTTCAAGCCCAGGAAATTTTCAAGCTTTATTGAAGAAGATCTTTGAAGTTTGAGCATGATTAGGGCCTGAAAAAGTCGAAATAGTGAACTTCCAGGAGACCTTCAGAACTTTTTCAGATGGCATGTTGCTCCATGCTTTAGACACATATCTTTGCTCGTTCATCGGATTGTCATGAAATTTTGATACGTTGTAGAGGACATCCATACGAAGAGAATGGTATATATCCCATCTTCAGATTCCTCGTAGATTGATCCCAGTTCGTCTTTTAGTACAGGGCAGAGTACAGTTTCTTCAGACGAGGTTACCGTAAAACGTATTTTCATGACTTTCATGCTATTTGCTCGTTCCTTGAGTGTATAATGATTAATCTTGATAATTTTGGATTGCTTGTATGATGTATTTTATGATCTCATTTGGTTTCAAGCTTAAATGACTCTAATCCTCATGTAATCTTCGTATTAGGTGTCAAATACCGAAGTTGAGGATATTGAAACCAATGCGGATAACTCAAACTGCCCTGGAGTTATTGATGAAGAGACAACCATATCTGCACTTCAATGCCATGAGAAGGTTGTCATTGAAGTCTTGGAAACTCATATTGTTGCTGCTTCAGTGATAGAAGAAACCGAAACACCAGTAGAGAATACTGAAGAAACTGTTGCCTTGGAGGCTGCTCCAGTAATTGAGAACCGTATAGTGGTGCATGAATATCCAAGTGCAGGAGTTGCTTTTGATCCTCCGTTCGATGCTTCACTCCCGTATCATGAAATAGTTGGCGGATTCAGCATTCCCATTGGATATGCAGGCTTGTACGAGAAACCGTGGAAGATGTATGGGCACATCGTCGTTACCAAGGATCTGGAGCATAGTTATTTCTTGACGAGGCAAGTAGAAGCCATATTGCGTGTTATAAATGATATCCGCATCACAACTGGAAATACTGTCACCCGGGATGTACTCTTTGATTGGGAGTACAACTTGAAGAAAGCTGAAGAACTTGGATTCAATCTGAAGTGGCTTCGTCAAAAGATTGATGCTATAAGGAAAGCGGTGGAGGTGACACTTCTTTCACCACCAGTGATGCCGTGTTGAAGAAGATGGATGAAGAAAAGCAGAAATCTTATTTTGCTGACTTTCTTTAGTTTTCTTTCCATGATATCTTGAACCTTGTACTTCTGAGAGATGTGAGGTTTTATTATGGTCTTGATTTCTTGATCGGTTTTGGATTGTAAAATCGATCGTCTTGACAAGTGGACCGTCAGTCCCCAGTATTTTGTTAAGTCTCTCCCTTTCGTTTTCCCTTCTTCTGGTGAGACCTAGATAGAGGACCCAGGTAGAAAACTTGATGTAAAGACCTAGGTGGTCGAAGTTGGAGGTACCTTGATGAAGGATTTAGCGGAAGGACCTGGTGGACACCGATCGACTGTGGAAGTTATGAATCCCGTATAAAAATTGTGGTTTGCATGTTGTACGCTCAGGAAGCTGTAGGAACCTCATACGACGTCGGAATCTGACGATTGACCCCAACTTTCGAAGCTAAGAGACGGAGGAATCATATTCAACCAAAATTCTTAAGTTTGGAGATGTCTAGGGAAATCACTAAAGTATGCACTTTCATAACTTGTAATCCCGTGCAAATTTTCAGATTTCATAGACCTGACAGTAAATGTCGTATCTTTCAGCTCGTACGTCCGATTGATGCGCCCTTTTGGTATGTTGTAGAAGAGACATAGATGAACATCTTTCGTTGAGGAAGCATTGTCTTATTACTCACGCATTAGTAAGTTTTTGCAAACCCATGGCCTGGAGTGTGTTGTATCTCATTTATAGAGGTGATGAGAACATCTTGTAGAAGACTTTGGATTATGCCCACCAGTCGTGCCAGCTTTGGGAAGACTTTCATGTGAGCATGTTATCAGGTCCTCATATCTTGATATGAATCATTGGTCTTAGAGAAGTCCGCTTCATGTGTAACACTTCAGAGAATGATTAGTTGATGACGCCCTGAGGATGTTGCTCCTGAGACCGTTGTTGGTGCTGAAACCATGAATGATTACGCTCCAGATATCCTTGTTGATGCTGAAATCATGGATGGTGTTCCTCTAAAGATTATTGTTGATGCTGATATCATGGTTGAAGTTGCTCCAAAGACCGAAAAGGCTAGAACCATGATTATAGATATAAACTTTGCTCCTTCATCCAGTGAGCCTTTTACATTCATGAATTAGTTGATGAGTTGAGCGTCCGTAAGATGAAGGTGTACTGAGAGTTCAACCTGAATGCTCCTGAAAGCATAACTTTACCACGATCTGACTTTGTCAGTGAGTCAACATTGTTGCGGTAGATAGCATCAGCAGTTTTCATAATGGATGTGATTGGTGAAGAGAGAAAGTTCCTCAATCATGCAGGGGCTTGTGATGTAGAGAAAACCCGTTGATGAAGTTTCACGGAATCACCTCAGGTTTCCAAATATATATTGAAGGAGTTAGTGCCATACATGTATGAACGATGTTGCATATGCTTCAGAAGTCTTATCATGGGATAATGAAGACTTATTGTTTAGTTACACTTTGATCGTGCTGGTGTTGAATCAATGTGTCATCATCGAGATATTTGTGCTGAAGCTGTACTCTTTGATTGGGAGTACAATTTGATAGATTTTTTAGATGCTTGAGTGTTGAAGCGTATATTCCTTAAGCATCGAATATCTTAGGGGTTTGATCGTCTCGGCCCTGGAGTATCTTCTGTTGATTGAGCATCCCTTTCGTTGTAGTAGTGGGATTCGACACTTGTGCAGACATTAGAGCTTTCTGATTTTGTGGAACACATGGACTAGCAGGAGAAACGCCCAAAGTGTTCTTTTCCATGTTTGGACATCATCTCGGTAATGAATGTTTCAGTGCTTGATTCGGAGGAGCGTCAGATTCAACCACTTGGTAAAATACTAATGTGGTGAAGCTACCATTCATAATGTCTTGCAGATTTGCTAGCAGAATTGAATCCCCATGCTAGGATAGCATGTGAGAAAATAAATGACATAGACATGGGATGAGACTTTCCTGAGTGCGGAACCTCTTAATGGATGTATATGCATCTTTTGCAGGTTCGTTCTTCAACCTCGTCAAAGTTTGAAATTCCTCCAAGTACTCTGATGATGAAATGTCCGTCAAAGCTTCTGGATCAGAACTTTATTCGTTGGAGAGACGTGTAACCAAAGGCGCTCTGTAAGTACCCATATTTTCAGCGTGAATCCACGCTCGTCTGAAGGACATGTCATATCCTGGATCTTCCTGATTATGTGAAACTTGGTTTCTGTCCAGTGTTGAACTTATGTTCACTTTGAGAGTGATGTAGCCATAAGTATTCTGAGCGCTCCTTCAAGGTCTTTGATTGAGATGGGAGCATGATTAGCTTCTTTTGACTGATGCCTGCGGCTCTGAGGTTTTCAGTGGAATGATGTTGATGGCGGTGCCGGCATCGATCAACGTTTTTCTAAATTCGTTTCTTCGACTGTGGTAAGCAGTCCCCAGTCGTACATCTCTTGGTTTGTGGCTGGAGGCTCAAGAAGTATTTCCGGAATGGACTTCTTGACACAATGTGGTTCAGTGTTGTGAACATGTCTCTCTTTTGTGCCTTCGACGGATAGAGCAATTCACGTTCGACCAAGGATTGAACTTCCTCTTTGATAGGTTGTTCAGAGAGTGTAAAGGTTATGATTGGGAGAGGATTCTTATGTACTCATCCAGTGCCCAGTTGAATCTATTGTGGATCAACCTTCTCTTTGGTGACGTGCTTCAAAATATTGCAGTTACTTGTCGAATGATTGATAAATCTATGAAGGTAGTACCTTGGATTCTTCATGTTGGCTCTCTATGATGAGCAACAGTTTGATTGCACGGTCTTGAACCCGGACTTCCAGTAACTCGATCACTCCTTCATGAGAAGTTTAGTCTGTCCGATCATTTTCCTGTTCGTTGATGCCAGGTCGAGGTTTGTGCAAGATTGGTTATCCTTCCGTGATGCTTTTGTAGGAAGAGGTGTTGGATGTCGCATGTTTGAGAAGAAGCTTTCCTTTTTCTTCCTTGAGCAACAACGTTCATGGAAGGTTAGACATCGTATTGTTTGTTGATCAGGTGTCGGCTGCTCCGAGGTTCCTCGACCTTGTATATTTTGCTCAGTAAAGCAGATGTAGTAGTCGCTGATCGTTTTGGCTGCTTCATGAAGTTCTGAGAAAGTGTGGAACCGGAGGTTTTCCAGAAAGGCTCTGTAGATCGGGATCATTTTGTTGACGCACAAGTCTACAAGTTGTTGCTATGTGACGTTTGGGTCGTGGCAGTCCAAGGCTTGAATTCTGAACCTTTTCACATAATCATCAGGATGTTCGTTGCTCCTTCGAAACATCCTTCCTAGATCAGAGAGAGTGACTTGATCTGACACGAAGAAGTATTTTCTGTAGAAAGCGTTAATCATCTCTCCCCAATCGGTGATACTTCACGATGCGATGTTGTTGTACCAGGTGTATGCCCTGCCTTTCAAGGATTTTAAAAATTTCTCCAGACGGACGACATGGTTGTACTCGTGTTCGCCCAATAATCCCAGAAACCGAGAAATATGTTTTTGAGTATTGCATGTTCCATCATAAAGAATGAATGTTGGAGCGGTATAACCTTTTGAAAGAGGAATCCTCTATACGGCAGTATGGAGGTTGGTCACGATGGACGGATGATGTCTTGTCTTTTCATCGATCCTCAAAAAAGCACTTCGTATCTTCACGAGTGATGAACCTTGCAGGTTCCGTTGCTGGAGAGTCATCTACAGCTTTGCGGAATTCTTCATCATGTACAACATGGATTGGAAAGATTTCATGATCAGCGGTTGAAGATGTTTATTTAGCTTTTCCTTTCTCGCGCTGAGGCTGAGTTCGTTCAGACGCAAGCTTGTCTGTGAGAGTTTTGATATAAACATACAACTGCTTCTGTGTTGCAGCCACGTCAGTCTGAACCTTCGTGAGATCAACTATGGTAGGCTGATTTCCTCTGGTTTCTTCAGGAGACCGACCGAAGAGTGGATTGTTGATGGCACCAGTGCTGTCACTTGCAGGGGTGATCACTGGAGAACCAGTACTTGGAGGACTAGTAGTAACATGTGGCATGACATTGTTGGCTGGAGGAGTGGTATTAGCGGTACCAATGAAGCCTGCAATATTGAGAGGAGTAGTACTTGCGATTGCAGTATCACTAGAAATTGCGATGCGAGAGTCGGGTGTTGAACCCGGATTGTAACTGAACCGGACCTAAGATCAACCATCTTTGTGAGATTGTGAGATTGCAACCGAGAGAATGATCTCCCACTGTGGTCGCCAATCTGTAGATGGGGAAAAACGATTTGCTGGTTTCTACGGAATTGAGGAGACGACCGTACGGAGGAGACTCCTCGAACCGAGCGAAATGTTAAACCTCACACAGATGCACCGCTGCAAAGGGGGTGCTTTAGATTCGAGAGATCAATCTGTAGTACTTCGGCCTAAATCAAGACAATGACCGTTCCAGAGTAAATTCGGTCACAAGAGAGGATGGGTTGATCTGTAGGAGGGAAGCTGAGAAACGTGTGGAATCAATGGTAATCAAAGATTGTAGGTGTGTTATGTATTCTGAATAAGATAAGTTCTGAATGATTGAATCTCTGTTGAGAGTGATTACTCAGATGTTGAGTTGTTAATCTCGTGTTGTCTAGATTCTTGTTCTGTCTTCAATCATGATTCAGACACTTATTTATATTGCTGGAATTGTAGACACCATAATCCCATGAAGTGTGACAGTTGATGGAATCAAAGAGTGGGGAAGTGGAAATCGTGTTTGAAACCAGTTTCTCATCGTGCGGAGTCTTGGTCGATTTTCCATCCACTACATTGTTAACTCCTTCAACTGATTGCACGACTTGCTCACATTCCATCGTGTGTATGAACACATGTGCCGTAGACCGCCAGACCAAAACCCTAGTTGATATCCCCCCAAGTGACACGATTGATGTCTCGTGAACGTGGATTATGCAGGGCAGACGTGTATTTAGTCAGTTGCTGACTTCATGGGACGATGAGTCCATGTATTTGCTGGGGGG